>NC_059221.1:31945140-31995140 GCF_020615455.1 Coregonus clupeaformis | reverse complement strand
GCATGTGTGTGCGTGTGTGCTCGTAAAATCTCCTGAGGTTTATAATAAGAGGCGTTTTGGCTGGTTTAGGAGGGTGTGGTTGCTGCGGCCGCTAAATTAAAGAACGTAAAAAAGGGGGGAAGAGGAGAAAAGAGAGGAAAAACTCGGAATGTCTGTGGTTCTATGTCTCTCAGAGTGGTGATACCAAGAGGACGTACAGCTGGTTACAGTGTACACTCCTTTATCTAACTCCCACCACCGAACAACCCACTGGAAGACGGCTTCAAGTACAGCTTGTGTAGAAATACAACTCCAATATGTGGGATTCTGATGGATTGTCACCTTATGGCAGACGTGTTAAACATCTCTTGTTGATGTTAATATTTCGTCCAGGAGTCCAGGTAGTTGTAGTGTTTGCTCTTTATCTACCCTCTGAAAGGCATTCCAGGGAGCCCCATGCCTGCAGTGGGTCTGTGGTGGTACTGTAAATCTCTGAGGTTCAGGGGGGAAGTGCACCTCCATAACAGGCAGTGGAGTGTGAGGTGAAACCCAGCTCTCATGTTTATGGACGCAGAGTGATTCCAACATGGCTCTGCTCTCTTCTCTGTGTGTTACAATAAGAAGGAGAGAGAGGTCGCAACCAACAGCCCAGACACAGAGTTCTCTCAGGGCTAGAAGGTCCACAAGTGCAAATGGATTAACCCTCTCGTACCACCTTGTTCCAGGAATCACTCAATTGCTGCACAAAGGTGCAAACAAACACACATATATTCACATGCACAGGCAGAAACACACACAGGCACAAACGCACGCACACGCACACACAGCATCCAGTGTTGAATGGGTCTCAAGAGTGGCCTGGTTCTAGCGTGGAACTGTGTTGACCATTTACCAGACAGCCAGCGCTGTCAGGCGTTACAGCAGTATAAATACATCACAGAGCACTGATGTCATCAGTAGTCGCCAGTGGGCAGGATGTTTCCTAAAGTGGTAATCACTCTGCTGTGGGCAGTCACCCGTTACCTGGAAGATCAAACCTTTTCTCTTCTTTATAGGATCAACATGTTGAGCAATCTCCTCCTTTCTCTCTCCCTCCTTCTCTCTCCTGCCCCTCTCTCTCATTCCCCCTCTCTCTCTCTCTCTCTCTCTCTCTCTCTCTCTCTCTCTCTCTCTCTCTCTCTCTCTCTCTCACACAAACACACACACACATACACACATCCTCTTCCTCTCTTTATCACTCTCTCCCCCTCCCTCTCTCTGTAGGTTATGGAAAATGTGACACAGTTATTTTTTGTACCATGTTTTAAAACATTGGTGGAGGGTGATTTGAAGTGTCTGCATCAACATCTTCTGCAGGAGGACGAGAGAGAGAGAGAGAGAGAGAGAGAGAGAGAGAGAGAGAGAGAGAGAGAGAGAGAGAGAGAGAGAGAGAGAGAGAGAGAGAGAGAGAGAGAGAGAGAGAGAGAGAGAAAGAGAGAGAGAAGAGAGACGAGGGAGGGGGCTGAGGTAATTGCAGTGCTCCAGTCAGTCCTTTCCAGGTTAGAGTGTGTGATAAGAAGATTAGGGCTGACCCTACAAAGCATTATAATCCCTTTATGAACCATGTGAGGGCTCTGACTCTAACCTGATTGGAGGAGCAAGGGTTGAGCGGCCCCCCATTGTCTAGCGGAAGTCAGCGGTGCAGGATTGACTGGTGTGAGGGTGCTGAACAGACACTTGAGCTAATGTGACCTGTCAGTTCTGTCTCCTGTTACTCCGGAGAGAGAGGTGTCGGGGGAAGTGTCTGGGGTCCAGTGGCCCAGGGGGAGGGGGGGCAAGAGTGGAGGGAGAAGAGGAGATTGGGGGAGCAACGGCTGTGGGGAGAGAGAGAATAGATTGAGAGTGGGAGAGAGAAAGGAAAACATGGTCAGTTTTTGCATTGATTATGAGTGAGTTTTGAAAGAGAACAGCAGGATTTTAGCCTGCACCGAGGGGTGTTGTTGGGGGATATTGTGTCCATGGATGGGGGTGGAAGGGGGTGGGTAATGGGTAATGGGTAATGGATAATGGGTAATGGGTAATGGGTAATGCATAAGGAAGCAGCTTGAGGTGGCTCTCCTTTTCCTCCTCTTTCCTTCATGAAGAGAAGAGAAGAGGGGCTGGGATAGACTGGGCCTTGATATAGTATATACACAGATTTATTTTAGGCTCTCTCTCTATGAGAGAGCATTGAAGCTGGAGTGCATGGCCACATTGGGCAGTGTTCCAGAAATGGGTTCACTCTTTATTGAGAACGTATTTATGGTAACCTTCTTCTGCATGCCAGGTGTGTGCAGTGCAGAATGTTTGTAGAAGGGACCTCATCATTGCAACTCTGTTGTGGTCTGTCCATGTGTGGGGCTTCAATCTGGGGACAAACTATATGGTTTTGATCTCCATATCCACATCATAACCACATCATAACCACATCTAGCATCTTGTTAAAAGAAATACATCTGTGTTGAGATAGCAGGATTGTTTCATTCCCAAATTTGCTAACAGAAAAAAGGAAAATAATGGGAGGGGATAGTGACTGAAGCATTAATGTCTTCACGTTCCATTAAAGTTATTTAATGTCATGCTACTGTGTGGTGTTGTGTGTTAGTGTCTGTGCATAGACGTGCGTGCGTGCATGTGCTCACGTGTGTGTATAACTAATTATGGATCAGAGACGACCATCATTATTTTGCATTGACATACATGACATGAAGGCTGTTTACACATCCAGTGTATCTGTGTGGGCTGTGGGTGTATCAAGGATGTGTGTGTGTGTGTGTCGAAATACTGACGGTAGTATTTTCAATGGCGTAAAAAAAAAATATATATATTTATTTATTTGTAACATATTTTTGGGGGGGTTGCGGGCAACCCCGCCTCGGTACTATGCCACTGCTTATAACTATAAGTTAAGTATAACTATAAGAAATCTAAGATGTGTCAAATAAATTATACCCAGCTCAGGGCTCCAGCTATGCATTTGGTTTGCTAACTTGCTAGTTAAGTGGCTAGATGTGTAGATCAATCTTCTTGGTTACAACAGAGATGTTCAAAGCCCTCCTGGATCAAGATCCCTGTTGCCTAAATTGTTTTGTGCATCAAAAAAAATCAATAAATATACATATACTGTACGTATATATATATTTTTTGTTGTTGAAATAATGCGCCTTGTGTGCACATGCGGTAATACCATATACCCCGGTATGGAACAGAAACGGTATGACGGTATGGAAATCTGGATACCGCCCAACCCTAGTGTGTGTGTGTTGCAGTAGAAGTGTATTTGTGTTCCTCCATTGTAGAGTACGGTAGGCCTGGACCACTACTGTTCAGCATGATGGGTTCATAGAGGAGACAAGTGACTCACACCAACATACACATACACGGCTAAACACACACACGTATACACAGTGTGTGTATTTGTGCAAAAAAAATGGGCGCGAGCGTTACAATCGCCAGTCACGTCCTCCGAGAGGAAGTCATAAACGCGCCCGCTTGGCTTTAACTGCTCTGCCCTGCTTCTAATGACTACCATATTACTGGGGGGACCAGAAAGAGTTTCACATGCAGCTGCACCCAGCTGTTCTCAGAAGTACAGATAAAGAGCTTTTACAGTGGAGGGGCAGGCGGCTGCTCTCCAGGCCAAGGGAACAGGTCTGGCTTTCTCCCCAGAGGGAGTGCACCTGCGCGGGCCGTGGGAGGAGGAAGAGGGCCCTAGGTGGAGGACTAAGCCCTGGAGCTGAGTAGGGGCTGACTGACTTATTGACTGGGGTTTAGCGGGGCTCTCAGGAGGGGGGTGGGTGTAAGGGTGAAGGGGAAAATGGATGACACGAGGGGGTAGGGAAGAGAAAGCAAGGGGTTTCTGAGAGGGGTGGGGGAGTATTTTGGTGTGGTGGTGGTGCAAT
Source organism: Coregonus clupeaformis (assembly GCF_020615455.1). NCBI lineage: Eukaryota > Metazoa > Chordata > Actinopteri > Salmoniformes > Salmonidae > Coregonus > Coregonus clupeaformis. The sequence continues at coordinate 31,991,241 of NC_059221.1, read as the reverse complement.
TGGGTGGCGAGGTGGAGAGGGGTTTGGGCGTCCTCATGTCATCGCTTCCTTGACTCTTTTGATTCTTAGCTCTTGTTTATGGACAACAGTTAAAATCGCACAGCAGGAGAAAGGAGGGAACCAGAGTCATCTCAGCTGTGTGTGTGTGTTTGAGCAAAGCTGAGCTCTCTTAGACTCTCGTGGCTTGGCATTCTGGTGGCCTCATTGAGTGTGCATTTGTGTGAGGTCGCACAATCACACACACACATACACTGAGTATACCAAACATTAGGAACACCTCCCCCCCTTTGCCCTCAGAACAGCTTCAGTTTGTTGGGGCATGGACTCTACAAGGTGTCGAAAGCATTCCACAGGGATGCTGGCCCATGTTGACTCCAATGCTTCTCACAGTTGTGTCTAGTTAGCTGGATTTCCTTTGGGTGGTGGACCATTCTTGATAACTGTTGAGTGAGAAAAACACAGCAGCGTTGCAGTTCTTGACACAAACTGGTGTGCCTGGCACCTACTAACATACCCCGTTCAAAGGCATTTAAATATTTTGTCTTGCCCATTCACCCTCTGAATGGCACACATATACAATCCATGTCTCAATTGTCTCTAGGCTTAAAAATCATTCTTTAGGAGGAGAAAGTGGAGAGGGGAGGAGAGGAGAAAGTGGAGAGGGGGGGAGAGGAGAAAGTGGAGAGGGGAGGAGAGGAGAAAGTGGAGAGGGGAGGAGAGGAGAAGAGGAGAGGGGAGGAGAGGAGAAAGTGAGGAGGGGAGGAGAGGAGAAGAGGAGAGGAGAGGAGAAAGAGGACAGGAGAGAGGCGGTGAGGAGAGGAGAGGAGAGGAGAGGAGAGGAGAGGAGAGGAGAGGAGAGGAGAGGAGAGGAGAGGAGAGGAGAGGAGAGGAGAGGAGAGGAGAGGAGAGGAGAGGAGAGGAGAGGAGAGGAGAGGAGAGGGGAGGAGAGGAGAGGAGAAGAGGAGAGGGGAGGAGAGGAGAAAGTGGAGAGGGGAAGAGAGGAGAAATTGGAGAGGAGAGGGGCAGAGCAGGTGTTGGCAGATCTGAGAGCGTTCCTGATAGCTCCCCTGGGCTCCAGTCAGTTATAGTAGTACAATGTATGTATTGTGGACACACTCATTCTTACCTTTTGGGGATGACTCATGAAAGCCCCCATTCACATGGCAGACCTATAGCATAGGTGTGGAATGGATGGAGTGGCTGTACTGATGGGGGGAGGGGGGATTATAGACACATGCACAAACACACTGCACAAATGTTTGCTCACACACACACACACACACACACACACACACACACACACACAGCCTTCATGAACAAATGCACACACACACACACACACACACACACACACACACACACACACACACACACACACACACACACACACACACACATACACATACACACACACAGTATACATTATGGGTGCCTATGGAAGAGCCAGGACAATAGGAGCCTAAAGCCAGCAGACCCAGAGAGAGAGAAAACGAGAGAGAGGCGGTGAGAAAGCTGAGGTGCTACAATGAACAACTAATGAAAGAGCTGGTAATCTCCCAAAATAACTAATTAAAAGAGAACTAGAAGCTCTCTCTTCAGATAAACAAAATTGTGTAGTGGGTTCGCACTCAAAAAGATGTCACATAAAGCTTACTTCATTATTTGATTTTTTTAAACAGAGGTTTTGGCTTTACAGCCTTCTTCAGTGTGTAGGTAAAAAAATATATACAGTACCAGTCAAAAGTTTGGACACACCTACTCATTCAAGGGTTTTTCTTTAATGTTACTATTCTTTACATTGTAGAATAATAGTGAAGACATCAAAACTATGAAATAACACATATGGAATCATGTAGTAACCAAAAAATGTGTTAAACAAATCAAAATACATTTTATATTTGAGATTCTTCAAATAGCAACCCTTCGCCTTGATGACAGCTTTGCACACTCTTGGCATTCTCTCAACCAGCTGGGGTTGGTCCTACAAAGCCAGAGCCCCCTGATGGGAGAGCATAATATACAAGGAAATTCTCAAAGCTGCTAATGAGAACCTTGACGACCTTGTACCTAGCTGGTGGGGATTCCGGTGGGGTACCCCCACCCAGGTAGTGGCAGTGCTGGCAACACTGGCTGCAGTAACCCATGGGGAGGGGGTCACACTCGGACAATCAGAGAGGGGGCTCACTATTGTGGCCCAAGTGGCACAAAATAATCAAAGGTATGACTGCACAGAGATGCTTGGGAAAATGGTTACAACGGGGGACCAGAGTGTTTGTGTCTCAGGTGAAGAGGGTGGATCTGATCTCCATCACCTAGGACTTAACATAGATTAAATAGGCTCTGGGATGTATCAACCATTGAGCATCTGATCTTGTGGCTGGTTGTGGGGTGGGGGGTGGGGGGGTCTATCATTTTAATGGTTGATTTATTTGAACAGTGAAAGACAGAATGACAACAAAAAAATGCAGAAAAACGCATGTCAAAAATGTTATAAATAGATTTGCGTTTTAATGAGGGAAATAAGTATTTGACCCCTCTGCAAAACATGACTTAGTACAAAACCCTTGTTGGCAATTACAGAGGTCAGACGTTTCTTGTAGTTGGCCACCAGGTTTGCACACATCTCAGGAGGGATTTTGTCCCACTCCTCTTTGCAGATCTTCTCCAAGTCATTAAGGTTCGAGGCTGACGTTTGGCAACTCGAACCTTCAGCTCCCTCCACAGATTTTCTATGGGATTAAGGTCTGGAGACAGACTAGGCCACTCCAGGACCTTAATGTGCTTCTTCTTGAGCCACTCCTTTGTTGCCTTGGCCGTGTGTTTTGGGTCATTGTCATGCTGGAAAACCCATCCACGACCCATTTCCAATGCCCTGGCTGAGGGAAGGAGGTTCTCACCCAAGATTTGATGGTACATGGCCCTGTCCATCGTCCCTTTGATGCGGTGAAGTTGTCCTGTCCCCTTAGCAGAAAAACACCCCTAAAGCATAATGTTTCCACCTCCATGTTTGACGGTGGGGATGGTGTTCTTGGGGTCATAGGCAGCATTCCTCCTCCTCCAAACACGGCGAGTTGAGTTGATGCCAAAAGAGCTCGATTTTGGTCTCATCTGACCACAACACTTTCACCCAGTTCTCCTCTGAATCATTCAGATGTTCATTGGCAAACTTCAGACGGGCATGTATATGTGCTTTCTTGAGCAGGGGGACCTTGCGGGCGCTGCAGGATTTCAGTCCTTTACGGCATAGTGTGTTACCAATTGTTTTCTTGGTGACTATGGTCCCAGCTGCCTTGAGATCATTGACAAGAGCCTCCCGTGTAGTTCTGAGCTGATTCCTCACCGTTGTCATGATCATTGCAACTCCACGAGGTGAGATCTTGCATGGAGCCCCAGGCCGAGGGAGACAGTTATTTTGTGTTTCTTCCATTTGCGAATAATCGCACCAACTGTTGTCACCTTCTCACCAAGCTGCTTGGCGATGGTCTTGTAGCCCATTCAAGCCTTGTGTAGGTCTACAATCCTGTCCCTGACATCCTTGGAGAGCTCTTTGGTCATGGCCATGGTGGAGAGTTTGGAATCTGATTGATTGATTGCTTCTGTGGACAGGTGTCTTTTATACAGGTAACAAGCTGAGATTAGGAGCACTCTCTTTAAGAGTGTGCTCCTAATCTCAGCTCGTTACCTGTATAAAAGACACATGGGAGCCAGAAATCTTTCTGATTGAGAGGGGGTCAAATACTTATTTCCCTCATTAAAATGCAAATGTATTTATAACATTTTTGACATGCGTTTTTATGGATTATTTTGTTGTTATTCTGTCTCACACTGTTCAAATAAACCTACCATTAAAATTATAGACTGATCATTTCTTTGTCAGTGGGCAAACGTACAAAATCAGCAGGGGATCAAATACTTTTTTCCCTCACTGTAGCTATACCATGATATTTGCAATGTTACTAAATAACTCTCCAAATGTTCTCCACTAATTCCCCCGCTAAAACCCCTCCCCATATTTTCTATTGGTAAATTTACAAACATATATAATGACAAATAGATTTGAAACTTGTATCTCATTATGGTATGTGGTGAAATAAGTATAGCCAGTTATAATTGTAATGGCTTAGCAGATAATAACAAAAGAAGAACAATATTTACATGGCTCAAAGAGAAGGAATATCCATTGTTTACAGGAAACCCATTCAACAATTCTAAATGAAGTTGTGTGGAAAAAGGAATGGGGGGGGGGAGCGAAATATACTTCTCCCATGGGCTAAGAAACTCAAAAGGGGTGATGATATTAATTAACAGTAAATTCGATCCGAATGTGCAAATTGTCCAAACAGATACGCAAGGTATGATGGATTATTTTAAATATGTTATAGGATCATAAACAAATATGGCTCATTAACCTTTACGGACCAAATAATGATGATCCACACTTCTTTGAAAATATATATAATAAATTATCGACCTTGCAAGCAATTCAAGACTCTATTATTATGGTGGGAGATTATAATACCGTTTTAAATAGCTCAATGGACCGTAAAGGAAATCACAATACAAACAATCACCCTCATGCTCTTAAGGAAATCGTGAATGTCATGGATACATTAGAACTAGTTGTCACGATCGTTGACGAACGAAAAGGACCAAGGCGCAGCGTGATATGCATTCATGTTTATTAACGATAGAATAAACACAACGAACAAAGACGATAAACTAACGATACGTGACGTCCTAAGGTACACACAACAAACCTCACACGGAACAAGATCCCACAACCCACTAGTGCCAATAGGCTACCTAAATATGGTCCCCAATCAGAGACAACGAGCTACAGCTGCCTCTGATTGGGAACCACACCGGCCAACATAGATCTACATATTCTAGATCTAAACATAGACAATCCACATAGCACAACACGACACAGAAAATACACACCCTGACTCAACAACTACGAGTCCCTAGAGTCAGGGCGTGACACTAGTAGATATAGTGGGTCCTCTGTAGCTCAGCTGGTAGAGCACGGCGCTTGTAACGCCGGGGTAGTGGGTTCGATCCCCGGGACCACCCATACGTAAAAATGTATGCACACATGACTGTAAGTCGCTTTGGATAAAAGCGTCTGCTAAATGGGATATTATTATTATTATTATTATATATGGAGGCTTAAATATCCTGATCTAGTGAGATATACATGACAGAGACTCAATCAAGCTAGTCGTCTTAACTTCTTTCTTATGTCATTCTCGTTGGCACCAAAAGTTAAAAAAATAGGGGACAGAATACGGTCGGACCATCATATAATTGGCATATACATTACTCTTACTGAATTTCCACTTGGGCGAGGATATTGGAAATTTTATCAAAGCCTATTGGATGATAACTTGTTTTTAACTAGGACAGAGGAATTTATAACTGATTTTTTCCGACATAACATAAGTACAGCAAATCCCCTTATTGTATGGGACACCTTTAAATGTGCCTTTAGAGGCCATGCAATTCAGTACTCATCTAGAAAACAAAAGCAATTTAGGTCAAAAAGTCCACACTAACAAAGGAAATAGAAGGTCTAACAGAACAGATAGATAGCAATAAAAACTGTAACATAGAGGGTCAGAATAAATTAGAGGAAAAAATAAAAGAAATGGAGAAACTTATTCAAGAAAGATCAAGTGTAATATATTATAAAAATTAAGTAAACTGGATGGAATATGGGGAAAAATGCACCAAATTATTTTTTAATCTTCAACATACAAATGACGGAGTCACCCATGATTCACCAAATTATATTTTGAAGGAGGAAACAAAGTACTTTAAGCATTTGTTTTCGTTTCAGTTGCCTCCATCTCCTTTAACTGAAGCAAATTGTAGAGATTTTTTTCTATTGATAATGTAAAATTAACAGCCATACAGAAAGACTCATGTGAAGGTGAAATTACAGAGGAGGAACTTCTGGATGCAATTAAAGACTTTAAGTCCGGGAAAACTCCAGGGTTGGATGGCATACCAGTCGAGGTATACCAAACCTTTTTTGATATACTCAGAGGACCGTTATTAGCATGTTTTAACCACTCCTATGTAAATGGTAGATGATCAGACACTCAAGAAGAAGGTCTGATTTAAATATTACTGAAACAGGATACAAGTGGAAAATATAAAGATCCAGTCCATTTAAATTAGCGTCCATTTAAAAAGTCCATTGGCGGCCCCTTACACTTCAGTGTTGTGATGCAAAAATTCTAGCAAAATGTATAGCGCATAGAATTACAAAGGTATTGTCGGACATTATTCATTCTATTCAGACAGGTTTTTTACATGGGCCATACATTGGAGATAATATAAGGCAAGTACTGGAAACAATAGAACACTATGAAAAATCTGGGAAGCCAGGCCTACTATTCATAGCAGACTTCGAAAAGGCATTTGATAAAGTACGACTGGGGTTTATATATAAATGCCTGGAGCATTTCAATTTTGGACAATCTCTTATAAATTGAATTAAAATCATGTATAGTAATCCTAGGTGTAAAATAGTAAATAATGGCTGTTTCTCAGAAAGTTTTAAACTGTCAAGAGGAGTGAAACAAGTTGTCCACTATCGGCATATCTATTTATTATTGCCATCGAGATGTTAGCTATTAAAATCAGATCCAACAATAATATCAAGGGATTAGAAATCCAGGGCTTAAAAACAAAGGTGTCATTGTACGCTGATGATTCATGTTTTTTTAAAATCCACAACTTGAATCCCTCCACAGCCTCATAGAGGATCTAGATACATTTTCTAACCTCTCTGGATTACAACCAAATTATGATAAATGTACTGTATTACGTATTGGATCACTAAAAAATACAATTTTTACATTACCATGTAGTTTACCAATAAAATGTTCTGATGGTGATGTGGATATCCTCGGAATACATATCCCAAAGGAAATAAATGATCTCACTCCAAAAATTTTTTATAGAAAGTTAGCAAAAATAGATAAGATCTTGCTACCATGGCAAGGTAAATACCTGTCAATTTGTGGAAAAATCACCCTGATTAACTCTTTAGTATTATCCCAGTTTACCTATTTGCTTATGGTCTTGCCTACGCCTAGCGAACAGTTTTTTAAATTATATGAGAAATAAATATTCCATTTTATTTGGAACGGCAAGCCAGACAAAATTAAACGGGCCTATTTATATAATATATATATTTATTAAATATTAAAGCATTAGACCTATCACTAAAAGCTTCAGTCATACAAAAATTATACTTAAATCCGAACTGGTTCTCTAGCAAACTAGTAAGATTGTCTCACCCAATGTTCAAGAAGGGACTTTTTCCCTTTATTCAGATTACAACCCCTCACTTTCAGGTATTTGAAAAGTAAATAATCTACCAAATATCTCTATTTCTAAAACAAGCCATAGAAAGTTGGTTGCAATTTCAATTTAATACTCCAGAAATGTTTAAAAAAGGTATAATCTTCGTAAATGATATTATCGGTAGGAATAGTGGAGTTATGTCTCACATGCAGCTAACAAAAACATATGGAAATGTCTGCTCTACCCAAAATTACAACCAAATAATTGCAGCATTACCGCAAAAATGGAAGAGGAAAGTGGAAGGAGGAAAAAGTAAGGAACTTGTCTGTCGGCCTTGCATTAAAGAACATAATTGGTTAAAGAAAATTGTGATAAATAAAAAAGTTTAACAGTTTCATTTAAGGACCAAAATAACTTAGAAGTGTTCAATTTAAATTATTATATACAATTCTTGCTACCAATATAATGTTATTTGTATGGGGGATACAATCTTCCCAGCTCTGCAGATTTGGCTGTGAAGAGACAGAATCATTAGATCATTTGTTTTGGTACTGTCCATTTCTAGCTTTTCTGGACACAGGTCCAGGAATGGCTGAAGGATTGCAATATTTGCATGGAGCTGACTCTGCAGATAGCACTACTGGGTGATCTGAAAAGTCATAGTCAATCGATCAATAATATAATAATACTTTTAGCAAATATGTTTATTTTAAATTCACAAACTGTAGAAACTATGAGAATAGAAAGGTTCAGAACTTTTGTAAAACATCACAGTACAGTTGAAAAATATATGGCAAATAGAAAGCCAATATGGATGGTGTTAAGAGATAGATGGTAGGTGTTGAATGGAGCTGAAGGATGGGACTAATAACAACAACTAATAACAACAAGATAACTAGTGTAAGACATGCTGTGTCCATAATAAGTATATAGGTTATATATTGTGAGCTTTTGTGAAAGAGCACAGTTAGAAAGATATGGCATATAGAAGCATACCAGATGGACATCATGAAAATGATCGGAGGAAGTTCAGGAGTAAAAACAAACAAAATATAATTATTGACTGTGTCCATAAAATGTATATAGTATGTATAAGCATGAAGTAGAGGCCTAATCATTGTTGTTCACTAGTTTACTCCAATTAGGTTGGGGATGGTGGGGTTGGAAAGTAATAAAGGGAAATATATATATGTATGTATGTGTATATATATATGTGTATGTATGTGTATATATACAGTGGGGAGAACAAGTATTTGATACACTGCCGATTTTGCAGGTTTTCCTACTTACAAAGCATGTAGAGGTCTGTAATTTTTATCATAGGTACACTTCAACTGCGAGAGACTGAATCTAAAACAAAAATCCAGAAAATCACATTATATGATTTTTAAGTAATTAATTTGCATTGTATTGCATGACATAAGTATTTGATACATCAGAAAAGTAGAACTTAATATTTGGTACAGAAACCTTTGTTTGCAATTACAGAGATCATACGTTTCCTGTAGGTCTTGACCAGGTTTGCACACACTGCAGCAGGCATTTTGGCCCACTCCTCCATACAGACCTTCTCCAGATCCTTCAGGTTTCGGGGCTGTTGCTGGGCAATACGGACTTTCAGCTCCCTCCAAAGATTTTCTATTGGGTTCAATCAATCAATCAATCAATTTTATTTTATATAGCCCTTCGTACATCAGCTAATATCTCGAAGTGCTGTACAGAAACCCAGCCTAAAACCCCAAACAGCTAGTAATGCAGGTGTAGAAGCACGGTGGCTAGGAAAAACTCCCTAGAAAGGCCAAAACCTAGGAAGAAACCTAGAGAGGAACCAGGCTATGAGGGGTGGCCAGTCCTCTTCTGGCTGTGCCGGGTGGAGGTTATAACAGAACCATGCCAAGATGTTCAAAAATGTTCATAAGTGACAAGCATGGTCAAATAATAATCAGGAATAAATCTCAGTTGGCTTTTCATAGCCGATCATTAAGAGTTGAAAACAGCAGGTCTGGGACAGGTAGGGGTTCCATAACCGCAGGCAGAACAGTTGAAACTGGAATAGCAGCAAGGCCAGGCGGACTGGGGACAGCAAGGAGTCACCACGGCCGGTAGTCCCGACGTATGGTCCTAGGGCTCAGGTCTCTCAGTTGGCTTTTCATAGCCGATCATTAAGAGTTGAAAACAGCAGGTCTGGGACAGGTAGGGGTTTCGTAACCGCAGGCAGAACAGTTGAAACTGGAATAGCAGCAAGGCCAGGCGGACTGGGGACAGCAAGGTGTCAGCATGCCCGGTAGTCCTGACGTATGGTCCTAGGGCTCAGGTTCTCAGAGAGAAAGAGAGAACGAGAGAATTAGAGAGAGCATACTTAAATTCACACAGGACACTGGATAAGACAGGAGAAGTACTCCAGGTATAACCAACTAACCCCAGCCCCCCGACACATAAACTACTGCAGCATAAATACTGGAGGCTGAGACAGGAGCGGTCCGGAGACACTGTGGCCCCATCCGAAGAAACCCCGGACAGGGCCAAACAGGAAGGATATAACCCCACCCACTCTGCCAAAGCACAGCCCCCCGCACCACTAGAGGGATATCCTCAACCACCAACTTACAATCCTGAGACAAGGCCGAGTATAGCCCACAGAGGTCTCCACCACAGCACAAACCAAGGGGGGCGCCAACCCAGACAGGAAGATCACGTCAGTAACTCAACCCACTCAAGTGACGCACCCCTCCTAGGGACGGCATGAAAGAGCACCAGCAAGCCAGTGACTCAGCCCCTGTAACAGGGTTAGAGGCAGAGAACCCCAGTGGAGAGAGGGGGAACCGGCCTGGCAGAGACAGCAAGGGCTGTTCGTTGCTCCAGAGCCTTTCCGTTCACCTTCACACTCCTGGGCCAGACTACACTCAATCATATGACCTACTGAAGAGATAAGTCTTCAGTAAAGACTTAAAGGTTGAGACCGAGTCTGCGTCTCTCACATGGGTAGGCAGACTGTTCCATAAAAATGGAGATCTATAGGAGAAAGCCCTGCCTCCCGCTGTTTGCTTAGAAATTCTAGGGACAATTAGGAGGCCTGCGTCTTGTGACCGTAGCGTACGTATTGGTATGTACGGCAGGACCAACTCGGAAAGATAGGTAGGAGCAAGCCCATGTAACGCTTTATAGGTTAACAGTAAAACCTTGAAATCAGCCCTTGCCTTAACAGGAAGCCAGTGTAGGGAAGCTAGCACTGGAGTAATATGATCAAATTTCTTGGTTCTAGTCAGGATTCTAGCAGCCGTATTTAGCACTAACTGAAGTTTATTTAGTGCTTTATCCGGGTAGCCGGAAAGTAGAGCATTGCAGTAGTCTAACCTAGAAGTAACAAATGCATGGATTAATTTTTCTGCATCATTTTTGGACAGAAAATTTCTGATTTTTGCAATGTTACGTAGATGGAAAAAAGCTGTCCTTGAAACAGTCTTGATATGTTCGTCAAAAGAGAGATCAGGGTCAAGAGTAACGCCGAGGTCCTTCACAGTTTTATTTGAGACGACTTTACAACCATCAAGATGAATTGTCAGATTTAACAGAAGATCTCTTTGTTTCTTGGGACCTAGAACAAGCATCTCTGTTTTGTCCGAGTTTAAAAGTAGAAAGTTTTCAGCCATCCACTTCCTTATGTCTGAAACACAGGCTTCTAGCGAGGGCAATTTTGGGGCTTCACCATGTTTCATTGAAATGTACAGCTGTGTGTCATCCGCATAGCAGTGAAAGTTAACATTATGTTTTCGAATAACATCCCCAAGAGGTAAAATATATAGTGAAAACAATAGTGGTCCTAAAACGGAACCTTGAGGAACACCGAAATGTACAGTTGATTTGTCGGAGGACAGACCATTCACAGAGACAAACTGATATCTTTCCGACAGGTAAGATCTAAACCAGGCCAGAACTTGTCCGTGTAGACCAATTTGGGTTTCCAGTCTCTCCAAAAGAATGTGGTGATCGATGGTGTCAAAGGCAGCACTAAGGTCTAGTAGCACGAGGACAGATGCAGAGCCTCGGTCTGACGCCATTAAAAGGTCATTTACCACCTTCACAAGTGCAATCTCAGTGCTATGATGGGGTCTAAAACCAGACTGAAGCATTTCGTATACATTGTTTGTCTTCAGAAAGGAGTTGCTGCGCAACAGCTTTTTCAGGTCTGGAGACTGGCTAGGCCACTCCAGGACCTTGAGATGCTTCTTACAGAGCCACTCCTTAGTTGCCCTGGCTGTGTGTTTCGGGTCGTTGTCATGCTGGAAGACCCAGCCACGACCCATCTTCAATGCTCTTACTGAGGGAAGGAGGTTGTTGGCCAAGATCTTGCGATACATGGCCCCATCCATCCTCCCCTCAATACGGAGCAGTCGTCCTGTCCCCTTTGCAGAAAAGCATCCCCAAAGAATGATGTTTCCACCTCCATGCTTCACGGTTGGGATGGTGTTCTTGGGGTTGTACTCATCCTTCTTCTTCCTCCAAACACGGCGAGTGGAGTTTAGACCAAAAAGCTCTATTTTTGTCTCATCAGACCACATGACCTTCTCCCATTCCTCCTCTGGATCATCCAGATGGTCATTGGTAAACTTCAGACGGGCCTGGACATGCACTGGCTTGAGCAGGGGGACCTTGCGTGCGCTGCAGGATTTTAATCCATGACGGCGTAGTGTGTTACTAATGGTTTTCTTTGAGACTGTGGTCCCAGCTCTCTTCAGGTCATTGACCAGGTCCTGCCGTGTAGTTCTGGGCTGATCCCTCACCTTCCTCATGATCATTGATGCCCCACGAGGTGAGATCTTGCATGGCGCCCCAGACCGAGGGTGATTGACCGTCATCTTGAACTTCTTCCATTTTCTAATAATTGCGCCAACAGTTGTTCCCTTCTCACCAAGCTGCTTGCCTATTGTCCTGTAGCCCATCCCAGCCTTGTGCAGGTCTACAATTTTATCCCTGATGTCCTTACACAGCTCTCTGGTCTTGGCCATTGTGGAGAGGTTGGAGTCTGTTTGATTGAGTGTGTGGACAGGTGTCTTTTATACAGGTAACGAGTTCAAACAGGTGCAGTTAATACAGGTAATGAGTGGAGAACAGGAGGGCTTCTTAAAGAAAAACTAACAGGTCTGTGAGAGCCGGAATTCTTACTGGTTGGTAGGTGATCAAATACTTATGTCATGCAATAACATGCAAATTAATTACTTAAAAAACATACAATGTGATTTTCTGGATTTTTGTTTTAGATTCTGTCTCTCACAGTTGAAGTGTACCTATGATAAAAATTACAGACCTCTACATTCTTTGTAAGTAGGAAAACCTGCAAAATCGGCAGTGTATCAATTACTTGTTCTCCCCACTGTATATATATGCGAGAAGAAAAAAATATGGGGGATTGGAAGTGATGCAGACAATTACATTGATGGAAGTTACAATCTTATCTACAATATTAAAGCTGATCTACCCCCTAAAATGCAATAGACGGAAGGAGGGTAGTTAGAAACCTACCAAAAAACAATTGGCCAACAGCAAACACCTCCTGGACAACTTACTGGACATTAATGTTTCCCTGCAATAGTGAAGGTGTAAAATGAGCAGTAGGAAGCATGAACAGTATATTTGACCTATCAGCTAACATATTAAATTTAAATTCAAGCAACAACAAAAAAAACTAACAATGAGAAATGATTTGATGAAGAATGCAAAAATTTAGAAACCTACTGTATCCAACCAAAAACACAGAGACCCAGAAAACCTTAGCTTACGCCTTCACTATGAGGAAACACTAAAACAGTATAGAAATACACTATGAAAAAATAAGGAACAGCATGTCAGAAAACAGCTCAATGTGATTGAAGAATCCATAGAATCAAATCACTTCTGAGAAAATTTGAACACACTGTACAAACAACAACAAGAAGAGCTATCTATCCAATATGGAGATACATGTATATAAATCACTTCTATAACCGTTTTCAGCCATATAATAAAGAACAAAAACATATACATGATAATTTACAACACTTAAAATCAGCTATTAAAGACTACCAGAACCGATTGGATTCTCCAATTACATTGGATGAACTACACGACAAAATACAAACCTACAACCCAAAAAAGGCCTGTGGTGTTGATGGTTTACTTAACTAAATGTTAAAATATACAGACCACAAATTCAAATTGGCTATTCTTAAACTCTTCAACATTATCATCAGCTCTGGCATCTTCCCCAATATTTGGATCAAGCTCTGGTCACCCCAATCCACAAAAGTGGAGACAAATTTGACCCCAATAATTACAGTGGAATCGGCATCAAAAGCATTCTCTGAAAAATCCTTTGCAATATCATCAACAGCAGACTCCACCATTTCCTCAGTGAAAACAATGTCCTTAGCAAATGTCAAATTGGCTTCTTACCAAAGTACCGTATGACAGACCACGTATACACCCTGCACACCCTTATATATATATATATACAGTTGAAGTTGGAAGTTTACATACACCTTAGCCAAATACATTTAAACTCAGTTTTTCACAATTCCTGACATTTAATCCTTGTAAAAATTCCCTGTTTTAGGTCAGTTAGGATCACCACTTTATTTTAAGAATGTGAAATGTCAGAATAATAATAGAGAGAATGATTTATTTCAGCTTTTATTTATTTCATCACATTCCCAGTGGGTCAGAAGTTTACATACACTCAATTAGTATTTGGTAGCATTGCCTTTAAATTGTTTAACTTGGGTCAAACGTTTCAGGTAGCCTACCACAAGCTTCCCACAATAAGTTGGGTGAATTTTGGCCCATTCCTCCTGACAGAGCTGGTGTAACTGAGTCAGGTTTGTAGGCCTCCTTGATCGCACATGCTTTTTCAGCTCTGCCCACAAATTTGCTATAGGATTGAGGTCAGGGCTTTGTGATAGCCACTCCAATACCTTGATTTGTTGTCCTTAAGCCATTTTGCCACAACTTTGGAAGTACTGTATGCTTGGGGTCATTGTCCATTTGGAAGACCCATTTGCGACCAAGCTTTAACTTCCTGACTGATGTCTTGAGATGTTGCTTCAATATATCCACATAATTTTCCTTCCTCATGATGCCATCTATTTTGTGAAGTGCACCAGTCCCTCCTGCAGCAAAGCACCCACACAGCATGATGCTGCGACCCCCGTGCTTCACGGTTGGGATGGTGTTCTTCGGCTTGCAAGCGTCCCCCTTTTTTACTCCAAACATAACGATGGTCATTAAGGCCTAACAGTTATATTTTTGTTTCATCAGACCAGAGGACATTTCTCCAAAAAGTAAGATATTTGTCCCCATGTGCAGTTGCAAACCGTAGTTTTTTTTTTTTTATGGCGGTTTTGGAGCAGTGGCTTCTTCCTTGCTGAGCGGCCTTTCAGGTTATGTCGATATGGGACTTGTTTTACTGTGGATATAGATACTTTTGTACCTGTTTCCTCCAGCATCTTCACAAGGTCCTTTGCTGTTGTTCTGGGATTGATTTGCTCTTTTCGCACCAAAGTACATTAATCTCTAGGAGACAGAACGCGTCTCCTTCCTGAGCGGTATGATGGCTGTGTGGTCCCATGGTGTTTATACTTGCGTACTATTGTTTGTACAGATGAGGCGTTTGGATTTTGCTCCAAGGATGAACCAGACTTGTGGAGGTCTACAATTTTTTTCTGAGGTCTTGGCTGATTTCTTTGGATTTTCCCATGATGTCAAGCAAAGAGGCACTGAGTTTGAAGGTAGGCCTTGAAATACATCCACAGGTACACCTCCAATTGACTCAAATTATGTCAATTAGCCTATCAGAAGCTTCTAAAGCCATGACATCTGTCTGTAAACAATTGTTGGAAAATGTACTGTGTCATGCACAAAGTAGATGTCCTAACCGACTTGCCAAAGCTATAGTTTGTTAACAAGAAATGTGTGGAGTGGTTTAAAAACAGGTTTTAATGATTCCAACCTAAGTGTATGTAAACTTCCGACTTCAACTTTATATATATACAGTATATATATATTTTTAAGCAGTCTTCTCAGGCTTTGTTGATGTATTTATTTATTTGACTCAATTTGGCATGAGGGTCTGCTAGACAAATTGTTGCAAAGCGGTGTTGGGGGAAACGATATCACATTATAAAATCAATGTACGCAAACAACAAGTGTGCAGTTAAAATTGGCAATAAACACACACATTTCTTTCCTCAGAACCATGGGGTGAGACAGATGCATCTTAAACCGAACCCTCTTCAACATATACAGTATGTCAATGAATTGGCGAAGGCACTAGAACAGTCTGCAGCACCTGGCCTCACCCTACTAGAATCTGAAGCCAAATGTCTACTGTTTTGCCGTTGATCTGGTGCTTCTGTCCCCAACCAAGGATGGCATACAGCAGCACCTAGATCTTCTGCACAGATTCTGTCAGACCTGGGCCCTGACAGTAAATTTCAGTAAGACAAAAATAATGGTATTCCAAAAAAGGTCCAGTTGCCATGGCAACAAATACAAATGATATCTAGACACTGTTGCCCTAGAGCACACAAAGGATTATACCTACCTCGGTCTAAACACCACAAGTAACTTCCACAAGGCTATGAATGATCTAAGAGACAAGGAAAGAAGGGCCTTGTATGCCATCAAAAGGAACATAAATCTCGACATCCCAATTAGGATATGGCAAAAAATACTTCAATCAGTTATAAAACCCATTGCCCCTTATAGATGTGAGGTCTGGGGTCCACTCACCAACCAATAATTCACAAAATGGGACAAACACCCAATTGAGACAGAATTAGGACTATACCCGCTAGTTATCAAAATCCAGAAAAGAGCTGTTCAATTCTACAACCACCTAAAAGGAGGAGATGCCCACACATTCCACCACAAAGCCCTCACCTAAAAACATTACAATTTGACACACTGGAAAGAATCAACCAAACAACACAGCAAATTGGAATGCTATCTGGTAAACAGAGAGTACACAGTGGCAGAATACCTGACCACTGTGACTGACCCAAAATTAAGAAAATCCTTGACTATGTACAGACTCAATGAGCATAGCCTTGCTATTGAGAAAGGTCGCCATAGGCAGACATGGCTCTCAAGAGAAGACAGGATTTGTGCCCACTGTCCACAAAATTTGGTGGAAACTGAGCTGCACTTCCTAACCTCCTGCTAAATGTATGACCACATTAGGGCCTTATATTTCCCACAGATCACACAGACCCACAAAGAATTTGAAAACAAATCAAAGATTGATAAACTGCCATATCTGTTAAGCGAAATACTGCAATGTGCAATCACAGTAGCAAGATTTGTGGACCATTGCCATAAGAAAAGGGCAAGCAGTGGAGCACAAACAACATTGTAAATACCACCAACATTTATCTGTTTATCTTCACCCACTATTTGCACATTGCTAAAACACTGTACATAGCTGATAATATAACACTTGAAATGTATTTATCTTTTTGAAACCTTTTTGAGTGCAACGCTTACTGTTAATTTCTAACAGTTTTTATTGATGTTGTTAAATTTGTTTCTTCTCACTTTTGTTTATTGTTTATTTCACTTGTTTGGCAATGTAAACATATGTTTCCCATGCCAATAAAGCCCCTTTTAATTGAATTTAGGGAGATAGATAGATAGAGAGAGAGAGAGAGTGAAAAAGAGAGAGACAGAGAGAGAGAGAGAGAGAGAGAGAGAGAGAGAGAAAGAGAAAGGGAGAGAGCTTTCCCCCATTGAACAGTAATTAGATCCATGCCTTTACCCTGCACTCACTGCCCAGTCAGATAGTGCTGTCTTTGTAAGACACACATGCACACACACATACACACACACACACACACACACACACACACACACACACACACAACAAACACATGCACACACACTGTTTCTGTCTGTGTTATAGTGTGTTCGATATGATAACAGAGAGATAGTGAGGGTAGCTAGGGAGAATGAAAGTAACAACATTAAAAAGAAGATGAAGAGAAAGAGATTAAAAGAAAAGAGGAACAATGTGATATACTGTAGATGTATTGCAGAGACACAGTAAGAGGCAGGAGAGACTGAATGGAATCCAAGCACTCATCAATGGGCAATGTGTTCTCCTCAGTAGATCAGCTTTGCTCACTCACATCCATCCATAGCAGCTGGTGCAGTCCAAGGACAACGGCATCTCACATCTCAGGGTGTGGAACTGGTATGTGTGTGTTTATGTTTGTGTGTGTCTGACTATGTGAGTGTGCGTGTTTCGCTCAATGCGTGTGCATGTCTGTGTATGAGAGTGTCTCAGAGTGTGTGTGTGTGTGTGTGTGCATGTTTCGATCTATGTGTGTGGACTGGAGGCCTTGGCAGAGATGTGTCGCTGGCAATGCAGTCAAAGCTGCAAAGAGATCAGAGGCGGTCTGTCTGATAAAGAGCTGTTGAGTGGGAGCACGGTGATGGGGTGCTAGAGAGGGGGTGGGGAGCAGCTGTGGAGGGGAGGAGGTCTTGGGTCACCAGGCCCTGATCACAACTGAAAAGGGGAGAGGAAGAGAGGGAGGGAGGGATAGAGGATTGGGATTGGAGGGAGGGATGGAGGGAGGGGTAAATTAGATAAAACTGGAGTGCTCTGATCCAACTAAGAGACAAGTGACTCCCCATAGGCTCTGCGGCCTTATGAGTGTTAAACTGTTTAAAAAACATACTCACATCAGTCTCGGAGAGAGATATCACCCAGTCCTCCGGATCAGCAGGGGCTCTTATGTAGGGTTCTATGTTGTTTTTGTTGAAGCGTGCATAAAAGGCATTGAGTTCATCTCGTAGAGAGATGTCATTGGGCAGATGACGGCTAGGGCTTCCTTTGTAGTCCATAATGTACTGTAGCACCTGCCACATGCGTCGAGCGTCGGAGCCGGTATAATAGGATTCCACCTTGTTTCGATATTGTCCTTTTGCCTGATTGATGGCTCTGCTGAGGTTGTAGCGGGACTTCTTGTACGCGTTCGTGTCCTCAGCCGTAGCTTCGGGGTTGGCTGCGATAGCCCTGTGAGCTGTAGCCCTATGTTAATCCAGGGCTTTTGATGTGGGAAGCAGCGAACCTTCACTGTGGGGACGACGTCAATGATGCATATCCTGATAAAACCGGTGACAGAGGTGGTTAGCTCGTCGATGCTATCAGCGGAGTCCCGGAACATATTCCAGTCAGCGCTAACAAAGCAGTCCTGCAGCATAGCCTCGCTTCGGTAGACCATTTGTCTACGGAGCGCGTCACGGGTACTTCCTGTTTGAGCTTTTGTTTGTAAACAGGAAGCAGAAGTATACACTCTTAGAAAAAAGGGTTCCAAAAGCGTGCTTTGGCTGTACCCATAGCAGCACCCTTTTTGGTTCCAGGTAGAACCCTTTTTGGTTCCAGGTATAACCCTTTTGAGTTCCAGGTATAACCCTTTCCATGTAGAACCCTCTGTGGAAAGGGTTCTACATGGAACCCATAGAGAGTCAAGATCTGATTTGCCAACAGGGGGACAAGGGAGGGCCTTGTATGCTTGCTTGTGGCAGCAAGACAAGCAGCCTCCGGGTGCATGGTTTCCTGCTTGTCTATAGCCTCGTACAGTTCGTCAAGTGCCAGCTTGTTGTTGTTGTTGTTGTTGTTGTTGTTGTTGTTGTTGTTGTTGTTGTTGTTGTCCTGGGGTGGAATATATACAGCAGTCAAGATAACAGATGAAAACTCTCTCAGTAGGTAGAAGGGTCGGCATTTGACCATCAAGTATTCCGAGATGGGTGAACAAAAAGGTTGAGATTTCCACTGCACACCATTTGTTGTTGATAAGGGAGAGCTGGGACGAAAGTAACACGGGGCAAAAGTAACACGCCCGTTTTCTCAGATAACACAGAAGCTAGAATGATGCAGTGAAGTCAGCACGTTCCTAATGTGGAGGATGAGCTCCCTGCAAAAAAACATGCCAGTCTGACCATGTTTCGCCGAGTTATCAACAAAAAGTGTTTTTGAGCGTTATAAGTAAAAAAAATGGACCCGGAAGTGTTTTTCGGTTGTAGAGTTTTGTTTCGCTGTTTAAGGTTCCAAACATATATAATTTTCTTAACCCATCTATAAAATAAAATAAATGTTGAAGCACAGGCCAATGTCTCCTCTCGTTCATATTACTTTTATAATGTTAGCAAAATATCAACAAGTAACTGAATGTTTGAAAATTATATATGACATCATTAGAATTATGCCTTAATCAATTGGCTTGATGGATGAGCTTCTCACATAAGCTTTTATCGACAGGTTAGTGGTTAAAAAAAATCTTTATGATTCTGGGGGTCAATTACATTATCTCAAGCCATGGAAATGTGATAAGCATGATGAGTTTTCAGTTTGTGAAGAGAATAAAGACATTTCTTCTACAAGACACGAGAACCGCGCTTGACAAGGACAGCGTGAGCGAACCTGATCGGTAGGGCTAAGCATAACTAGTCATTGAAAATTGTGAAAAATTCCCATTAAAGTGAGATGAGAAAATTATGGTTAATATAACTATTATGTGATCCATTTTAGTCCGATTTATATTGTAAGGCAAAATATTGTGGTTGCGCAACATTGCGATGTTGACGCATGGTTCATTTTCATAAATGTCGAACCGATAGCATTAATTATTCAAATCGAAATACACATGAAATTATGTCTGATAGTACATTTGCTGAAAGTACTGAGCATTACAAACCAGAAACATGGAGATAAGACAGATATTGCCTGAAGATTGGCTCGGAGGTACACAAAGCGCCCAGGGCAGATGAGTTTAAGTTGAAGCCGGAATTTAGGTTAATAACTGGCGATCTGATGTTCAAAAGTTTTTGTCGATCATAGGAAATGAAAGCAGTTACATTTAGTGCAAAAAAAGTAAAGATAAACGCCAAAATAATCACAAAATGGCAAAGTTGGGTCAGAGCAAGACGGCAGCCATACAGCATCATGGGCGGCGCACAATTGGCCCAGCGTCGTCCAGGGTAGGGGAGGGAATGGCCGGCAGGGATGTAGCTCAGTTGATAGAGCATGGCGTTTGCAAATGCCAGGGTTGTGGGTTTGATTCCCACGGGGGGCAAGTATAAAAAAAAAAAAAAATGTATTCACTAACTGTAAGTCGCTCTGGAAAAGAGCGTCTGCTAAATGACTAAAATGTAATCAATCAATTCAATCAATCAATTTTATTTTATATAGCCCTTCTTACATCAGCTAATATCTCGAAGTGCTGTACAGAAACCCAGCCTAAAACCCCAAACAGCTAGTAATGCAGGTGTAGAAGCATACACATACTAATCATCTTTAGTATGTGTGTGCGTATCTATGCGCGCACTCCAACAGAGATCACCCAGTCCTCTGGATCAGCAGGGGCTCTTATGCAGGGTTCTATGTTGTTTTTGTTGAAGCGTGCATTAAAGGCATTGAGTTCATCTCGTAGAGAGATGTCATTGGGCAGATGATGGCTTATATTTGTCCTGTTTCACAACCTGTACAAGTGTGAAATGGAAATGTGTTTTTTGCATATCCCAACTCCCCCTGAGACATCCTCGGAGAGCGGGGTCACAGCCAGGGATCAGCCATTTTTGACGGAAACCCTGGAGCAATTAGGATTACGTGCCTTGCTCAAGGGCAGATCGACAGATTTTTTCACCTTGTCTGCTCTGGGAATCAAACTAGCAACCTTTCAGTTACTGGCCCCACACTCAAATCACTAGGCTACCTGCCGCTAGGCTACTCTAACCACTAGGCTACCTGCCGCTAGGCTACTCTAACCACTAGGCTACCTGCCGCTAGGCTACTCTAACCACTAGGCTACCTGCCACTAGGCTACTCTAACCACTAGGCTACCTGCCACTAGGCTACTCTAACCACTAGGCTACCTGCCACTAGGCTACTCTAACCACTAGGCTACCTGCCGCTATAGGCTACTCTAACCACTAGGCTACCTGCCGTTAGGCTACTCTAACCACTAGGCTACCTGCCACTAGGCTACTCTAACCACTAGGCTTCCTGCCGCTATAGGCTACTCTAACCACTAGGCTACCTGCCGCTATAGGCTACTCTAACCACTAGGCTACCTGCCGCTAGGCTACTCTAACCACTAGGCTATCTGCCGCTATAGGCTACTCTAAGCACTAGGCTACCTGCCGCTATAGGCTACTCTAACCACTAGGCTATCTGCCGCTATAGGCTACTCTAACCACTAGGCTATCTGCCGCTATAGGCTACTCTAAGCACTAGGCTACCTGCCGTTAGGCTACTCTAACCACTAGGCTACCTGCCACTATAGGCTACTCTAACCACTAGGCTACCTGCTGCTATAGGCTACTCTAACCCCTAGGCTACCTGCCGCTAGGCTACTCTAACCACTAGGCTATCTGCCGCTAGGCTACTCTAAGCACTAGGCTACCTGCCGCTATAGGCTACTCTAACCACTAGGCTACCTGCCGCTATAGGCTACTCTAACCACTAGGCTACCTGCCGCTATAGGCTACTCTAACTACTAGGCTACCTACCGCTATAGGCTACTCTAACCACTAGGCTACCTGCCGCTATAGGCTACTCTAACCACTAGGCTACCTGCCGCTA
Source organism: Coregonus clupeaformis (assembly GCF_020615455.1). Lineage (NCBI taxonomy): Eukaryota > Metazoa > Chordata > Actinopteri > Salmoniformes > Salmonidae > Coregonus > Coregonus clupeaformis. The sequence goes on along the minus strand of NC_059221.1, from coordinate 31,969,310 downwards.
TAGGCTACTCTAACCACTAGGCTACCTGCCGCTAGGCTACTCTACCCACTAGGCTACCTGCCGCTAGGCTACTCTAACCACTAGGCTACCTGCCGCTAGGCTACTCTAACCACTAGGCTACCTGCCGTTAGGCTACTCTAACCACTAGGCTACCTGCCGCTAGGCTACTCTAAGCACTAGGCTACCTGTGTGCGCGTATGTGTGTGTGTGTGCCACCTCATGAGATCCAGAGGCAGAGAGGAGGAGAGGAGAGACGAGTTTCTGGGGTTCAGAGGAGGAGAGGAGAGACGAGTTTCTGGGGTTCAGAGGAGGAGAGGAGGAGAGGAGAGACGAGTCTCTGGGGTTCAGAGAGGAGGAGAGGAGAGACGAGGCTCTTGGGTTCAGAGAGGAGGAGAGGAGAGATGAGGCTCTTGGGTTCAGAGAGGAGGAGAGGAGAGGAGTTTCTGAGGTTCAGAGAGGAGGAAAGAGTGTGTGCGTGTGCGTGTGTTTGTGGTGTTCTGTCTGTCTGATCCTTTGTGTGTGTTTTTGTGTTCCAGTGGAGCACGATAAGGAGTTCCTCCCGGTCCGGCGGCACCACAGAGAGCCTGTGTGCGCGTATGTGTGTGTATGTGTGCCACCTCATGAGATCCAGAGGCAGAGAGGAGGAGAGGAGAGACGAGTTTCTGGGGTTCAGAGGAGGAGAGGAGAGACAAGTTTCTGGGGTTCAGAGGAGGAGAGGAGGAGAGGAGAGACGAGTCTCTGGGGTTCAGACAGGAGGAGAGGAGAGACGAGGCTCTTGGGTTCAGAGAGGAGGAGAGGAGAGATGAGGCTCTGGGGTTCAGACAGGAGGAGAGGAGAGACGAGGCTCTGGGGTTCTGAGAGGAGGAGAGGAGAGACGAGTCTCTGGGGTTTAGACAGGAGGAGAGGAGAGACGAATCTCTGGGGTTCAGAGAGGAGGAGAGGAGAGACGAGTCTCTGGGGTTCAGAGAGGAGGAGAGGAGAGACGAGTCTCTGGGGTTCAGAGAGGAGGAGAGGAGAGACGAGTCTCTGGGGTTCAGACAGGAGGAGAGGAGAGACGAGGCTCTGGGGTTCAGAGAGGAGGAGAGGAGAGACGAGTCTCTGGGGTTCAGAGAGGAGGAGAAGAGAGACGAGTCTCTGGGGTTCAGAGAGGAGGAGAGGAGAGGAGTTTCTGAGGTTCAGAGAGGAGGAAAGAGTGTGTGTGTGTGTGTGTGTTTGTGTTGTTCTGTCTGTCTGATCCTTTGTGTGTGTTTTTGTGTTCCAGTGGAGCACGATAAGGAGTTCCTCCCGGTCCGGCGGCACCACAGAGAGTTTCGTTTCGACCTATCACGTATCCCCGATGGGGAAGCGGTCACTGCTGCAGAGTTTCGCATCTATAAGGACTTCATCCACGAGCGCTTTGACAATGAGACCTTCCGCATCAGTGTCTACCAGGTGCTGGAGGAACACAACGACAGGTGAGGGAGTGTGTGTGTTTGTGTGTGTGTGTCAGTATGTTGAAGTGTGCTCCTCTGTTATGTCACACTTCTATTCTCCCACCATTGTTTTCAAAGATCAGTGAGTATATCCAGTCTTTACCAAAGCAATGTGGAAGGTGTGTGTAACCTATGCTGTGTAAAGGGCCGGGTCTCTGACCCCTCCTAAAGGCTTCTGCTGCCTGCACATCACCAGGGGCAACAACACATTTATCCCTCTGCCAGGGAAGTGTGTGTGTGTGTTTGTGTGTGTGTGTGTGAACCAGAGCACTATGACACACTATCCAACCACCAACCAGTCAGTAGACCAACACTGGCCTGGGAGGAATGATGGATACTTGAAGAAGAAGGGATAAAATATCAGAAAGGAAAAGAGGAGAAAAATATAAAAACATTCCACTTTAGAACAATGATTTAGTTGGACGAGGATTCTTTCTCTCTCTTTCTTTCTCTCTCTCTCTTTCTTTCTCTCTCTCTCTTTCTCTATCCTTCTTTCTCTCTCTCTCTCTCTCTCTCTCTCTCTCTCTCTGTCTCTCTCTCTGTTTCACTCCCTTAATTCCAGTGTGTGATGGACATTGTGTACAGTATCCTTCCTTCCTTCCTTCCTTCCTTCCTTCCTTCCTTCCTTCCTTCCTTCCTTCCTTCCTTCCTTCCTTCCTTCCTTCCTTCCTTCCTTCCTTCCTTCCTTCCTTCCTTCCTTCCTTCCTTCCTTCCTTCCTTCCTTCCTTCCTTCCTTCCTTCCTTCCTTCCCTCCCTCCCTCCCTCCCTCCCGCTCTTTCTCTTTCTCCATTGCCCTGATCTCGCTCCCTCACTTGTTCTACTCCTCAGCTCCACACTTTTTGCACATATTTTCGAAGTATGCAGGCTTGTGTGTGTGTGTGTTTGTCTGTATCGGTTTGTATCTGTGTGTGTGTGTGTCTGTGTTTCTTTGCGTATGTATTTATGTCTGGGTCCAATGTGGGTCTGGCTGTGTATGTGTGTTTGTTTGTCTCTGTGTTTGTGTGAATGTTTACTCATGCATGCACGTGTGTGTGTATCTCCTCCAGGGAGTCAGACCTGTTTCTGTTGGACTCGCGGGTCATCTGGGCAGCTGAGGAGGGCTGGCTGGTGATTGATGTGACATTGACCAGTAACCACTGGGTTCTGAATCCTGGACGCAACCTGGGCCTGCAGCTGGCTCTGGAGAGCACCGCCGGTAAGCAGAGGGCCTTTGAACCAGGTCCAGCACCCAGAGGGAGCTCTCTAAACCAGAACTTCTATATGAGGGGTCAAACCCAATAAGAACCAGGACCCATAACCATGTAGCTTATCAGAGTATGAGTACTGATCTAGGACCAGCTCACCCCTTTCCATATAATATTTTTAATTATGAGACTCTTTATGTATATGGGCCCTGGCCTGGATTCATGTAAGAACAGGAGACAGCATGAGCAGTATGACCTCAGTGCATAGCAATGGCACATTCTCTACCATCACACAGCACAGAGAGAACACACTGATAGAGGGAAAATACAGTCCCTCATTATTTAACACAATCCACTATACCCTCATCATCACTATCACCCATGCAGAAGAGAATACAACTAACAACATGTAGTGCAGATGTATTTCTATTGAGTCAAGTTTCTCTTTAGAGCGGAAGATAAATTGTTATCAGGATGGCAGGATGTTAGTCATTTAAAATCAATGACAACAACAGCAGTATCAACAGTAGTACTGTATGACAGTGTTTTTGAGGAGACTGTTACCTCAGTGATGATAGAAGGATGATCCATGTTTCTTTCATGTTAGGGACAGTGTGTGCGTGTGTGTGTGTGTGTATGTTGGGAGGGGTATGGACGGGCATGTGCTAGCATGCGCGAGACGTCATGTCACCGTGGGCTGCGGGCAACCTGAGTTTACCTCCACACTATGATCACAGGCACATTCCTCTGAGTGAACATCACACACACATTGGAAGTCTCTCTTTCTCACACACACACAAATGCGCAGGTTGACGTTTATTGGGAGTCCTTGAGGCAGAACTTAGCAATTTCCGCTAGATAGACCAGCTGCAAAATCAAAATTGTCTATATTGTAAAAATTCATGAAAACAAAAAATTAGCTTTTGGTCTTAATTTAAGATTAGGGTTTGGCATTAGGGTTAGCAGTGTGATTAAGTTTAGGGTTAAGGTTAGGGTTAGGTTTAAGATCAGATTTTATGACTTTGTGGCTGTGCCAGCAAGTGACCGCTCTGCAGAGCTGCCGTCAGAACAATCTTCATGATGAAAACACAAACCCTAAACACTGTCAGATCCATTGGGAGAGAGTGTTTCTCTTTGATGTCTGTTACTGCTTTGGTGTTTGCCATTTCCCAGGTCCAAACACACACAGAGAGAGAGAGAGCGAGAGAGAGAGAGAGACTCATATTTGGGAAAACATCAATTTTCATCATTACACAGACCAAATAAATGGTTCTCATTAGAGACTGAGTGGACCACACACACTTTAGATACACACACTCACAGAGACACGTCTCTAACACGCTGTCCTCTGTGTCTCCCCCTGCAGGTGAGAGTGTGAACCCGCGGATGGCAGGGCTGATCGGCCGCAGTGGTCCTCAGAATAAACAGCCCTTCATGGTGGCTTTCTTCAAAGCTACTGAGGTGCACCTGCGCAGCATCCGCTCAGCACCAGGGGGCACCAAACAACGCAACCCCAATCGCTCCAAAGGGGCCAACAAGGGCCAGGAGGCACTCCGAGTGACCAACATCGCAGGTAAGGACTGGGGGATGAGGGGAGAGGGAAGCTTAGAGAAAGTGCCTTACAGCAGTATGTGTATTTGTGGAAGGCCTTTTAAATGGCACAGTGATATGTTGGTGTAGTGATGGCTAGCTCTGGTGTGGGTTCGAGGTGAAATGAGAGGCAGATGGAGGCCAGGGCTATTACTGTCTACTACAGCCTCCTTACAATAATTATCCACATACACTACCGTTCATAAGTTTGGGGTCACTTAGAAATGTCCTTGTTTTCAAAAGAAATTGATTTTTGTTGTCCATTAAAATAACATAAAATTGATCAGAAATACAGTGTAGACGTTGTTAATGTTGTAAATGGCTATTGTAGCTGGAAACAGCTGATTTTTAATGGAATATTTACATAGTCGTACAGAGGCCCATTATCAGCCACCATCAGTCCTGTGTTCCAATGGCACGTTGTGTTTGCTAATCCAAGTTTATCATTTTAAAGGGATAATTGATAATTAGAAAACCCTTTTGCAATTATGTTAGCACAGCTGAAAACTGTTGTGCTGATTAAAGAAGCAATAAAACTGGCCTTCTTGAGACTAGTTGAGTATCTGGAGCATCAGCAATTGTGGGTTCGATTACAGGCTCAAAATGGCCAGAAACAAATAACTTTCTTCTGAAACTCGTCAGTCTATTCTTGTTCTGAGAAATGAAGGCTATTCCATGTGAGAAATTGCCAAGAAACTGAAGATCTCGTACAATGCTGTGTACTACTCCCTTCAAAGAACAGCGCAAACTGGCTCTAACCAGAATAGAAAGAGGAGTGGGAGGCCCCCGGTGCACAACTGAGCAAGAGGACAAATACATTAGAGTGTCTAGTTTGAGAAACAGACGCCTCACAGGTCCTCAACTGGCAGCTTCATTAAATAGTACCCGCAAAACACCAGTCTCAACGTCAACAGTGAAGAGGCGACTCCGGGATGCTGACCTTCTAGGCAGAGTTGCAAAGAAAAAGCCATATCTCAGAAAGGCCAATAAAAATAAAAGATTAAGATGGGAAGTCTGAGAAATTGCTTTTTCTTTGCAACTCTGCCTAGAAGGTCAGCATCCCAGAGTCGCCTCTAATGTATTTGTCCTCTTGCTCAGTTGTGCACCGGGGCCCCCACTCCTCTTTGTATTCTGGTTAGAGCCAGTTTGCGCTATTCTGTGAAGGGAGTAGTACACAGCGTTGTACGAGATCTTCAGTTTCTTGGCAATTTCTCGCATAGAATAGCCTTCATTTCTCAGAACAAGAATATACTGTTTTATTGCTTCTTTAATCAGCACAACAGTTTTCAGCTGTGCTAACATAATTGCAAAAGGGTTTTTTAATGATCAATTAGCCTTTTAAAATGATGAACTTGGATTAGCAAACACAACGTGCCATTGGAACACAGGACTGATGGTTGCTGATAATGGGCCTCTGTACGCCTATGTAGATATTCCATAAAAAATCAGCCCTTTCCAGCTACAATAGCCATTTACAACATTAACAATGTCTACACTGTATTTATGATCAATTTCATGTTATTTTAATGGACAAAAAAATTGCTTTTCTTTCAAAAACAAGGACATTTCTAAGTGATCGCAAACTTTTGAATGGTAGTGCATCTCCAAGGGTCAACATGCACGCACACACACACACACACACACACACACACACACACTTTCCCTCTCCAAACCACTCAGATAATGTGTTTCTGAACTTCCCATAACAGAGCCTTCTACTAGGGATGAATAAGTTTCAATACCGGGAATAATTCATATTTATCCCAAGAGTCCTGGGAAATACAGCAAAAATCATAAGTGCCCATTTCAATTGTTTAAAACCTAGATATGGTCACTATGCAGTGGAGGCTCCTCAGAGGAAGAAGGGGAGGACTATCCTACTCAGTGAATTTCAGAAAAATACAAACAGTAAAATATTAAAAAAGTTATCCTGTTTAGATAAAACAATACTACATTTATTCACATCACCAAATAACTGATTAAAACACACTGTTTTGCAATCTACAGTAGCCTCAGCAGCACTCTGTAGGGTAGCACCATGGTGTTGCCGGACGACAGCTAGTTTCGTCCTCCTCTTGGTACATTGACTTCAATACAAAACCTAGGAGGCTCATGGTCCTCACCTCCTTCCATAGAGTAATTATGACAACTTCTGGAGGATGTCCTCCAACCTATCAGAGCTCTTGCAGCATGAACTGACATGTTGTCCACCCAATCAAAGGATCAGAGAATGAATCTAGTACTGAAAGCATAAGCTACAGCGAGCTAGCACTGCAGTGCATAAAATGTGGTGAGTAGTTGACTCAAATAGAGAGAAAGGCAATAGTTTAACAGTTTTGAACAAATTAATTTATTCCAAAATTAAGGAGAAGCAGCAGAGAGAGAGATTTCATTGTATTTTTTTCACTTTAGTTTCACTTACTTAGCTTCACTTACTAATGCAGCTAGCTAATTTAGCCTACTCAAACACCTGGCTCAAACAGAGAATAATGCTATTTATGTTATCTAGCTGGCTAAGGCTATCCACTGGAACTCTTCCAAGTCAAGTAAGCTTTCGGTTTTAGTGATTTATTGCCACCGGGGCCAGCCGGTGTAACTGCTAAACTGCTTGCTGTACGCTGTACTGCGTGATTGTAATGGGTATACTAACGCGTTAGTTCTAGTAGCTATGTTGACTATGACGTGGTTACAACGATGTAGGCTGTATGTATCGTTTAGCGTTCATGGTATAAAGGTTTGGCTTGGAAAGGTTATTTGCCCCTGGTCACAGACAGCTGTTGTGTTGTGCACTGAAGTCCACAAGCGAAGGGAAAAGGTGAGAGGAGAACGCATAGATTTAAAAAAAATTAAATGTTACCTTTATTTAACTAGGCAAGTCAGTTAAGAACAAATACTTATTTACAATGACAGCCTACATCGGCCAAACCCGGACGACGCTGGGCCAATTGTGCTATGTGAGAAATAATTATACAATGAGCAAAGTGATGATGCTGTTTGTATGTGGCTGCTATGAAAGTGAACTGTGTGTGCGGGTGATCAGGGGTGTATTCATTTAGCCGATTCTGTTGACAAACCTTTCTTAATAAATGGAAGCAAACGGAACAAAACGGCAATAAACCTACCTGAATTTGTCCAATAGAAACTCTTGTTTGAACTGTTTGGACTAATGATTGATTACACCCTAGATCAGCTATATGCAGCCAAGAGTCGCAAGGCGGTATTGAATGTGTCTGTCACCTTGATTACTCCAATTTGTAACTAGACCTGTGCACATACGTTATAAACTTTAATTCGTAGGCTAGGTAGTAGCAACCTCATGATGGATATAAGGAACATTTGAGTATCATATTCGCCTAAACCTATCAATGTTTAATCGAATGGAATGTGAATGACAGTCATCCAATATGCTGTAATAAAAAAAATGCTCATAAAATCTTAAACGCCCCCGACCGCCACTGTCACTATGCCAGGGTTCTCCCCAAATAAAAGAGGCGCTCCCCCAACTTGTCGGCTTGGCTGTGCCACTATGTAAAGATTTCAGAGCAAATGTAAGTACTATATTGTAATGATAGAGCAACTATTTTTGATTTCCATTTACATGATGACATTACTGTGAATTGCGAAAAAGGCCATTCATAAATTCAGAATGTTATCATGTTCCTCAATTAATTCAGTGCATTTCAGCAGTAGACTATCTTGACACAGGGCCCACTCAGGACGAACAGAGCGCACCCAAGTAGGCTATAGCATTGTCGAATCATACAAACTTTGTAATGCAGTCAAACAAAAGCCAAATTACCAAAGTTGCTAAGCTTGCTAGATAACCTCTTTCAACAAATGACAGAATATCTTGAATATGGCAGATCAGATCATGAATAACTGGGAGATGAAGAGTGGAAATAGTTTAAATATCAAGGTATCTTAACGGGGACCAAACTCTGTTTGTTGATCACACATTTTCTACAGAAGCGCTCAAATGGGCAGCAAGTACAGCAAGCGGGGGAAATGTTATAGCGGTATTTTGACATGCATAGGTGAGAGACATACTTTGATACTTCAACCTATGGATTACAGAATAAAGTTTTAATTTTCATGCGAGACAGGAGTACAGATTTTGGATTTCAGAGGGATTGGGACTGGATAGGAAAATAGCCTAGGCCAGGGATCATCAACTAGATTCAGCTGTGGGCTGATTTCTTCTTGAGTGGATGGTGAGGGGGCCGGAACATAATTTCAAATAATTTGCAGACCGCAAATTGACCAGTGTTGGTGATCGCGTAACTACTGGAGCTTTTTCTTGTTGTTTTTAGCTGTTAGGGGTGGAACCTGGTGTGGTCATCTGCTGCAATAGCCCATCCGTGACAAGGCCCGACAAATTGTGTGTTCCCGAGATGCCGTTCTGCACACCACTGTTTTACTGCACCGTTATTTACCTGTTTGTGGCCTGCCTATTAGCTTGCTATTCTCCTTCAACCTCTCATCAACGAGCTGTTTTCGCCCGCAGGACTGCCGCTGACTGGATGTTTTTTGTTTGTTTCATGGTGCGACGCTGTGGTGGACATGAAATAACTGCCGGTCTCACGGTAATTGACCGTTAATTAACATAAACACATTTAGCATCTCCTGGCTTCCACGCATAGCCTACAAGCCACTGATGCAGACCTTTGGAACATCTACATTAAAAAAAGTCTAATAAATCAATGTAATATAGCCTACACCATCACAATAAATAAAACATTTTTTTGACAGGTCTAAAGAAACAAGATATGAAGAAAATGTAGTCTATTTCAGAAGCACAGAATAGCATACTCTGAGTTGTCCTTATGTTAGGCCCTGATCTGGCTATGCCATATGGCTCTGGACTACACTAGTTCATTTAGCAGACAATATTTGCTTAGAATTCCGTGGCATTATTTTATATTATTTTATAGTATGAAGAATAATATTTAACATAGCTAAATAAAATAGAAAGGATACTTTCTCCAAAAGATTTGAGTGAGTGCGCAAATCAAATCAAATCAAATTGTATTGGTCACATACACAAATTTAGCAGATGTTATTGTGGGTGTAGTGACATGCTTGTGTTCCTAGCTCCAACAGTGCAGTAGTATCTAACAATTCACAACAATACACAAATCTAAAAGTAAAAGAATGGAATTAAGAAATATATAAATATTAAGACGAGCAATGTCGGAGTGGCATTGACTAAAATACAGTAGAATAGAATACAGTATATACATATGAGACGAGTAAAGCAGTATCTAAACATTATTAAAGTGACTGGTGTTCCATTATTAAAGTGGCCAGTGATTCCATGTCTATGTACAGTGGGGGAAAAAAGTATTTAGTCAGCCACCAATTGTGCAAGTTGTCACACTTAAAAAGATGAGAGAGGCCTGTAATTTTCATCATAGGTACACGTCAACTATGACAGACAAATTGAGAATTTTTTTTCCAGAAAATCACATTGTAGGATTTTTAATGAATTTATTTGCAAATTATTGCAGAAAATAAGTATTTGGTCACCTACAAACAAGCAAGATTTCTGACTCTCACAGACCTGTAACTTCTTCTTTAAGAGGCTCGTCTGTCCTCCACTCGTTACCTGTATTAATGGCACCTGTTTGAACTTGTTATCAGTATAAAAGACACCTGTCCACAACCTCAAACAGTCACACTCCAAACTCCACTATGGCCAAGACCAAAGAGCTGTCAAAGGACACCAGAAACAAAATTGTAGACCTGCACCAGGCTGGGAAGACTGAATCTGCAATAGGTAAGCAGCTTGGTTTGAAGAAATCAACTGTGGGAGCAATTATTAGGAAATGGAAGACATACAAGACCACTGATAATCTCCCTCGATCTGGGGCTCCACGCAAGATCTCACCCCGTGGGGTCAAAATGATCACAAGAACGGTGAGCAAAAATCCCAGAACCACACGGGGGGACCTAGTGAATGACCTGCAGAGAGCTGGGACCAAAGTAACAAAGCCTACCATCAGTAACACACCATGCCGCCAGGGACTCAAATCCTGCAGTGCCAGACGTGTCCCCCTGCTTAAGCCAGTACATGTCCAGGCCCGTCTGAAGTTTGCTAGAGTGCATTTGGATGATCCATTTGGATGATCTAGAAGAGGATTGGGAGAATGTCATATGGTCAGATGAAACTTTTTGGTAAAAACTCAACTCGTCATGTTTGGAGGACAAAGAATGCTGAATTGCATCCAAAGAACACCATACCTACTGTGAAGCATGGGGGTGGAAACATCATGCTTTGGGGCTGTTTGTCTGCAAAGGGACCAGGACGACTGATCTGTGTAAAGGAAAGAATGAATGGGGCCATGTATCGTGAGATTTTGAGTGAAAACCTCCTTCCATCAGCAAGGGCATTGAAGATGAAACGTGGCTGGGTCTTTCAGCATGACAATGATCCCAAACACACCACCCGGGCAACGAAGGAGTGGCTTCGTAAGAAGCATTTCAAGGTCCTGGAGTGGCCTAGCCAGTCTCCAGATCTCAACCCCATATAAAATCTTTGGAGGGAGTTGAAAGTCTGTGTTGCCCAGCGACAGCCCCAAAACATCACTGCTCTAGAGGAGATCTGCATGGAGGAATGGGCCAAAATACCAGCAACAGTGTGTGAAAACCTTGTGAAGACTTACAGAAAACGTTTGACCTGTGTCATTGCCAACAAAGGGTATATAACAAAGTATTGAGAAACTTTTGTTAATGACCAAATACTTATTTTCCACCATAATTTGCAAATAAATTCATAAAAAATCCTACAATGTGATTTTCTGGATTTCTTTTTCTCATGTTGTCTGTCATAGTTCACGTGTACCTATGATGAAAACTACAGGCCTCTCTCATCTTTTTAAGTGGGAGAACTTGCACAATTGGTGGCTGACTAAATACTTTTTTCCCCCACTGTAAATAGGGCAGCAGCCTCTAAGGTGCAGGGTTGAGTAACTGGGTGGTAGCCGGCTAGTGATGGCTATTTAACAGTCTGATGGCCTTGAGATAGAAGCTGTTATTCAGTCTCTCGGTCCCAGCTTTGATGCACCTGTACTGACCTTGTCTTCTGGATGATAGTGGGGTGAACAGGCCGTGGCTCGGGTGGTTGATGTTCTTGATGATCTTTTTGGCCTTCCTGTGACATTGGGTGCTGTGTAGGTGTCCTGGAGGGCAGGCAGTGTGCCCCCGGTGATGCGTTGGGCAGACCACACCACCCTCTGGAGAGCCCTGCGGTTGCAGGCAGTGCAGTTGCCGTGCCAGGCGGTGATACAGCCCAACAGGATGCTCTCAATTGTGTATCTGTAAAAGTTTCTGAGGGTCTTAGGGGCCAAGCCAAATTTCTTCAGCCTCCTGAGGTTGAAGAGGCGCTGTTGCGCCTTCTTCACCACACTGTCTGTGTGGGTGGACCATTTCAGATGGTCAGTGATGTGTACGCCTAGGAACTTGAAGCTTTCCACCTTCTCCACTGCGGTCCCGTTGATGTGGATAGGGGTGTGCTCCCTCTGCTGTTTCCTGAAGTCCACGATCAGCTCCTTCATTTTGTTGATGTTGAGGGAGAGGTTATTTTCCTGGCGCCCTCACCTCCTCCCTGTAGGCTGTCTCGTCATTGTTGGCCAAGACAGGAGGGGGCTGAGCACGCACCGTTGTGGGGTCCCTGTGTTGAGGATCAGCGAAGTGGAGGTGTTGTTTCCTACCTTCACCACCTAGAGGCTGGCCCGTCAGGAAGTCCAGGACCCAGTTGCACAGGGCGGGGTTCAGACCCAGGGCCCCAAGCTTAATGATGAGCTTGGAGGGTACTATGGTGTTGAAGGCTGAGCTATAGTCAATGAACAGCATTCTGACGTAGGTATTCCTCTTGTCCAGATGGGATAGGGCAGTGCGATGGCGATTGCATCGTCTGTGGATCTATTGGGGCGGTAAGCAAATTGAAGTGGGTCTAGGGTGTCAGGTAAGATAGAGGTGATATGATCCTTAACTAGCCTCTCAAAGCACTTCATGATGACAGAAGTGAGTGCTATGGGGGGATAGTAATTTAGTTCAGTTACCTTTGCTTTCTTGGGAACAGGAACAATGGTGGACATCTTAAAGCAAGTGGGGACCGCAGACTGGGATAGGGAGAGATTGAATATACTCTAGCCAGCTGATCTGCGCATGCTCTGAGGCCGCGGCTAGGGATGCCGTCTGGGCCGGCAGCCTTGCGAGGGTTAACACGCTTAAATGTCTTACTCACGTTGGCCACGGAGAACGTGAGCCCACAGTCCTTGGGAGCGGACCGCGTCAGTGGCTTTGTGTTATCCTCAAAGCGGGCGAAGAAGGTGTTTAGCTTGTCTGGTAGCAAGACGTCTGTGTTTTCCCTTTGTAATCCATGATTTTCTGTAGACCCTGCCACATACGTCTCGTGTCTGAGCCAGTGAATTGCGACTCCACTTTGTCTCTGTACTGACGTGTTGCCTGTTTGATTGCCTTACGGAGGGAATAACTACACTGTTAGTAATCAACCATATTCCCAGTCACCTTGCCATAGTTAAATGTGGTGGTTCGCCCTTTCAGTGTTGCGCGAAAACTGCCATCGATCCACGGTTTCTGGTTTGGGTAGGTTTAAATAGTCACCGTGGGAACAACATCCCCTATACACTTCCTGATGAACTCAGTCTCCGTGTCAGTGTAAACTTCAATGTTATTCTCAGAGGCTACCCGGAACATATCCCAGTCCGGGTGATAAAAACAATCTTGAAGCATGGATACCGATTGGTCAGACCAGCATTGAATAGACCTTAGCACGGGTACTTCCTGTTTGAGTTTCTGACTATAGGAAGGGAGGAGCAAAATTGAGTCGTGATCTGATTTGCCGAAGGGAGGGCGGGGGAGGGCCTTGTAGGTATCTCGAAAAGGCGAGTAGCAGTGGTGTAGTGTTTTTCCTAAGCGAGTACTACAGTCAATGTGTTGATAGAACTTGGGTAGCGTTTTCCTCAAATTTGCTTTGTTAAAATCCCCAGCTACAATAAATGTGACCTCAGGATATGTGGTTTCCAGTTTGCACATGTTTGCACAGTTTGCACATGCGACTATTCTGTGTTGAGCAGTTAACAAAGAAACAGTTACTCCTATATGCTTAATTTAGAGTTATTAATGTAACTTTAGTTGTGATACAAACGTTGGGGTATATGTTTTGATTTTTAATACATTCTAAGGCTGCATGGTGAGACTCTAATGATGATTTGAAAAAAGTTGCATGAAAGGCATGAGCTCTGCTTTGTTTCTTGCGCAGGCTGTACACACTTCATCAGTCTCTCATTCACAATTTGACAAGCACTTGATAATGCTTCAAATTGGTGGCATCCCCTTTGTGTGGCCGAATGCCCCCTAAAGGAATCCATGCCTTTTGTGGCCAGTGGCAGTTGTGCCCTTGGGCTGCATATAATAATTATAATTCCCTTCTCCCGGCTGCATGCCAAAGCACCTCTCACTCATATGGCTCTCCATCACCTGCTCGGGTCTTTCTCACAGGCTACAAGTGAAGACAGACACATCGGGGACGCAACTGTGTTTCGTCCTTATCCAATTCCGAGGCGCATATTGAAGATATGGAAGAACTGTCCACATTAACTTTTCGTCAGCCAACAAGATGAGAAGGCCTAACGAACAGCAAAAGCACTAGCCTATGTCAATCTGCTATCCCCCATAGTACAAAAGTTCACCTATTCTATTCTGTGCGAGAAATAAATATTCCAAACACAGTCTGGGACAGTTTTGGGATGCGATAGATCCCACATTAATACAACCACTAGCATCAAAAAACCTGTTTCAATAATAATATAATAATATGCCATTTAGCAGACGCTTTTATCCAAAGCGACTTACAGTCATGCGTGCATACATTTTTGTGTATGGGTGGTCCCGGGGATCGAACCCACTACCTTGGCGTTCCAAGCACCATGCTCTACCAGCTGAGCTACAGAGGACCACATTTTAAGCAATGAGCCTGACACAACAGATGAGAACGTTTAACTTAAAATGTTGATAAACTATTTTGCTATTTCTTCACATTATAAGCACAGCAATGCGCACACGGCAGTAGGCTATAAGCACACATGTTCCATTAACAGGAAGACACCATTCTAAGAAGTGACCACAAATTTGATAATGCATGTAATGCTTTTATTATAAAGGAGCATATTTATGGTGAAAATGATCTTCCCCAAACTTGAAACTCACGCGCTGCATATGTATTGCTGTTGTAAAGCGGGTTAATGTCCTTCATTTTAAGAAGTTATTTGGCCACTTTAGTTGTGATACAAACTTTATCAATACTTATAGACCTATGGGCTAGGCTACATGAGGTGTGCGACTATGATTTGAAAAAGTCGGGGAAAAAGCATGCACTGTTTGCCTTAAGCTGGGCATTATTCACAACTGATAATATATCATTCACAAGTGATAGGCTAATATTGTCACCCATCACACTATTCTTGAATGAATCTTGTCTTTACATATACTAAATAATATATGTGTGAAATTTGTTTTGATTTAGAATGGACAATTATCATGAACCGGTCAGGAGGTCAGTGTGATGCGGTAGGACGAAGTCAGGCGCAAGACACAGAGCTAATCGAAAACGTACTTTACTCGTAGGTAACGTACATTACATAACCTCCACGCAGGGAGGAACAAACCCGCTCACCAGACGACAACCAAACATGAACAAACACGCACAAAACACAGTGGGAGCCAGAGGGTTAAATAGGGAAGAAATCAATACATAATGGGAACCAGGTGTGAACAATAAAGACAAAACAAGTAGAACACAGAAACATAGATCGGTAGCAGCTAGTACTCCAGCGACGATGAAAGTCGAAGCCTGCCCGAGCAAGGAGGAGGAGCAGCCTCGGCTGAATCCGTGACAGTACCCCCCCCCTTGACGCGCGGCTTCAGCCGTGCGCCGACACCGGCCTCGGGGACGGCCAGGAGGACGCGTCGCAGGCCGATTTGGATGACGATGGTGGAAATCCCTCAACATGGAGGGATCAAGGATGTCCCTCATAGGGACCCAGCACCGTTCCTCTGGACCGTACCCCTCCCACTCCACGAGATACTGCAGGCCCCCCACCCGACGCCTCGAATCCAGGATGGAACGGACCGAGTACGCCAGTTCCCCCTTGATGTCCAGTGGGGGCGGAGGAACCTCCCGTACCTCCGACTCCTGGAGTGGACCAGCTACCACCGGCCTGAGGAGAGACACATGGAACGAGGGGTTAATACGATACTTAGGAGGAAGCTGTAACCTATAACAAACCTCGTTCAATCTCCTCAGGACTTTAAATGGCCCCACAAACCGCCGACCCAGCTTCCGGCAGGGCAGGCGAAGGGGCAGGTTTCGGGTCGAGAGCCAGACCCGGTCCCCCAGTGCATACACCGGAGCCTCACTGCGGTGGCGGTCAGCGCTCGCCTTCTGTTGCCTGATGGCCCGTTGCAGGCGTACATGGGCAGCGTTCCAGGTCTCTTCCGAGCGCCGAAACCACTCCTCCACCGCAGGTGCCTCGATCTGGCTCTGATGCCAAGGTGCCAGGACCGGCTGATAACCTAACACACACTAAAATGGAGAAAGGTTAGTAGAGGAGTGGCGGAGGGAGTTTTGGGCCAGCTCTACCCAGGGGATAAAATCTGACCACTCCCCCGGCCGGTCCTGGAAATAGGACCGCAGAAACCTACCCACATCCTGGTTCACTCTCTCCACCTGCCCATTACTCTCGGGGTGAAAACCTGAGGTCAGGCTGACTGAGATCCCCAGACGTTCCATGAACGCCCTCCAGACCCTTGAGGTGAACTGGGGACCCCGATCAGATACAATATCCTCAGGTACCCGGTAGTGCCGGAAGACGTGTGTAAATAGGGCCTCCGCAGTCTGTAGGGCCGTAGGGAGACCGGGCATAGGAATGAGACGGCAGGACTTAGAAAACCGATCCACAACGACCAGGATTGTGGTGTTCCCTTGTGACGGGGGAAGGTCCGTAACAAAATCCACCGATAGGCGGGACCCCGGCCATTGTGGAACGGGTAGGGGTTGTGATTTCCCTCTGGGCAGGTGTCTAGGTGCCTTACACTGAGCGCACACCGAGCAGGAGGAAACATAAACCCTCACGTCCTTGGCTAAAGTGGGCCACCAGTATTTCCCACTAAGACAGTGCACTGTCCGACCGATGCCAGGATGACCAGAGGAGGGTGACGTGTGAGCCCAATAGATCAATCGATCGTGGACCTCTAACGGCACGTACATACGACCCTCTGGACACTGGGGGGGAGTGGGCTCTGTACGTTATGCCCGCTCGATGTCCGCATCAACCTCCCACACCACCGGTGCAACCAGACACGACGCCGGAAGTATGGGAGTGGGCTCAATGGACCTCTCCTCTGTGTCATACAGTCGGGACAGGGCGTCTGCCTTAGCGTTCTGGGAACCTGGTCTGTAAGAAAGGGTGAACACAAAACGAGTGAAAAACATGGCCCACCTTGCCTGGCGAGGGTTCAATCTCCTCGCCGCCCGGATGTACTCCAGATTGCGGTGGTCAGTCAAAATGAGAAAAGGGTGTTTAGCCCCCTCAAGCCAATGCCTCCACACTTTCAGAGCTTTCACCACAGCTAACAGCTCCCGGTCCCCCACATCATAGTTGCGCTCTGCCGGGCTGAGCTTCTTCGAAAAGAAAGCACAGGGGCGGAGTTGAGTTTTGGTGGTGTACCCGAGCGCTGAGACAGTACAGCTCCTATCCCAGCCTCGGATGCGTCCACCTCTACTGTGAATGCTAAAGAGGGATACGGATGAGCCAGCACTGGAGCCGAGGTAAACAGGTCCTTCAGGTGACCAAACGCCCTGTCCGCCTCGGCTGACCACTGCAGTCGCACCGGTCCCCCCCTCAGCAAGGAGGTAATGGGAGCCGCTACCTGACCAAAGCCCCGGATAAACCTCCGGTAGTAGTTGGCAAACCCTAAGAATCATGCACCTCCTTAACCGTGGTTGGAGTCGGCCAATTACGCACGGCCGAAATGCGGTCAATCTCCATCTCCACCCCTGACGTGGACAGGAGCTCTACCTGGCTCCCCACTCGGCGTTGGCCCACTCGAGCGCTCTCCCCGACAGACAGGAGATGAGGGCGGACACGCTCTCGTATCCCTAGGGAGCGAGAGCCGAATCCCATTGGACCCAGGTGACGAAGGGGTGGACAGCGGTGTGGGTGGTTGTGTAGTTGGAGGAGGTGTAGGATAACCACCTCTCTCCCACCGAGGAGCAGCCTCGGCTGAATCCGTGACAGAACCTGTCTCGAAACATATATGCACTTAAATAGCTAATGGAGGACACTTTTCCCGTGGTTCATTTTCATGCCAGCCAGGTAGGCTATACTCCTATTGTAAAGAGAAGCAATGTGCTTAATATTAGGAAAGTTTAGAAATAAATATAGTAGGCCTAGCTGATGGGATCCTCCTCTTTTTAATAGAGAACATCAATCTGTTTTCTCACGCAATTGCATAGTCTATAGCAATTGCATAGCCTATAGCAATTGCATAGCCCTGGGTTTCCCAAACTCGGTCCTGGGGTCTCCCCTGGGTGCACATTTTGGTTTTTGCCCTAGCACTACACAGCTGATTCAAATAATCAACTCATCATCAATCTTTGATTATTTGAATCAGCTGTGTAGTACTAGGGCAAAAGCCAAAACGTGAACCCAGGGGGGGCCCCAGTACCGAGTTTGGGAAACCCTGGCCATAGCCTATAGAGATGTTGCTCAACATGAGCTCAGTGTTTGATTAGATTTTCAAATACATTTGCATTGATGTCAGAGTGATTAGAGGGACAATAGAGTGCTAAGTACCAGGCAGTTAGCATATTTGATAGGCTACTACTGACTAACAGCAGCATCAGAGCTTGGAGAAGCCTAAATACCGTGACTAAACGGTCATGTGGAATTTGACTAATTCTGTCACCGTAACAGCCCTAGTCGCACCATTCTTGGTAAACCCTACTGTCGTGCGTGAAAAGCCCAGGAGGCCGGCCATTTCGGAGATACTGGAACCGGCGCGACGTTCATACCATGCTCAAAGTCGCTTAGGTCACTCGCTTTGCCCATCTAATGTTCAATCGAAGAGTAACTGAATGCCTCAATGCCTGTCTGCCTGCTTTATATAGCAAGCCACGGCCACGTGACTGTAGGAGTGAACCATTTTCATGAACGGTGTGTACCTAATAAACTGAGTTTATATCTTTCTATTATGTGTGGGAATACTTTGGAACAGATTTCCAAAATTAAAATAAATTGGAGTTGATTTGCTCGTGTTTTTACAGTGTTTTTATTTCTAACAATTAATAAGAAAGAGGAAGATGTTTTTTTAGCTCAGATAACTTGGGGGGCCAAATAAAATCACCCGTGGGCCAAATTCGGCAAGTGAACCATGTCTTAATGCCTTGGCTTCAAATACAAGAGCCTCACGGAGTGGACAGACAGGGCCAAGAACACGGCATGGAGCAAAGGCAGGTACCACGTTTGGGGCAGAGCACATCTGCACTGTGTGTGTGTGAGCTGATGAGAACCAGTCGTTCCTGATCATTCCCAATCCCAATGACTGGAACAGATGTATGTTCCACAGAACCCCTGAGGGTACGGGTACCAGAGGGAGGGAGGGAGAGAAAGAAAAAGAGATGAAATAGAACGGAGTGGTGAAAGAGATGGGTTAAGACTCTTTGTCCTCTCTCTGTGGTAGCCCCACAATTCAGATGATACAGAGGGCACATGGAACTATCCCTAAATCATGTACAGTAAGGTTACATGTTTCCATGCAATAATATTGTTATGTTTTACTCTCCTCTTTATCTCTCCATTTCTTTCTTTCTTTCTTTCATTCTCTCTCTCTCTCTCTCTCTCTCTCTCTCTCTCTCTCTCTCTCTCTCTCTCTCTCTCTCTCTCTCTCTCTCTCTCTCTCTCTCTCTCTCTCTCTCTCTCTCTCTCTCTCTCTCTCTCTCTCTCTCTCCCTCTCTCCCTCAGAGAACAGCAGTGCTGATCAGAAGCAGGCGTGCAAGAAACACGAGCTCTATGTCAGCTTCAGAGACCTGGGGTGGCAGGTACCGTGTGCACTCCACACATTCCTCTATCTCTCCCCCTTTCTCCTTTTCTTTTATCCTCTCTCCCCCTTAATATCTATCCCTTTTTCTCACTCGCTCCCACACTTATCTCTTCCTCACCACTCCTATTTTCTCCCTCTTTAACACTCTGTCCCCGCTCTTTCCCTCCCTGTCCTCACTAATGTATTTTCTTAGCAGAGACCTAAATCCAAAGTGATCTACAGTTCTAACTGTTGTCCATGATATCCATTACAACAGCTGGGTAAACAGTGGGATATGCTAAGGAAAGGGGCAGATTTATCGCCTTACTAGGGCTCCACAGTTCACAAGGAGTTCTGAGTTTAGAACCAGGAAGCTTGTTGTTACTAATGAGACTACCGTGACTACTGTGGCATGCATCACATGCTGATCACACAATCACATGAAGGATAACTGTGTGACTCTCTTTCTCTCTTTATCCACCTTCTCTCTATCCCTCTTTCCCTTTGTCTCACCCCCCCTCTCTCTCTCTCTCTCTCGCTCTCTCTCTCTCTCTCTCTCTCTCTCTCTCTCTCTCTCTCTCTCTCTCTCTCTCTCTCTCTCTCTCTCTCTCTCTCTCTCTCTCTCTCTCTCTCTCTCTCAATTCAATTCAATTCAATTTCAATTCTCTCTCTCTCTCTCTCTCTCTCTCTCTCTCTCTCTCTCTCTCTCTCTCTCTCTCTCTCTCTCTCTCTCTCTCTCTCTCTTTCTCTCTTTCTCAGGACTGGATCATAGCTCCAGAGGGCTATGCAGCTTACTACTGTGAAGGAGAGTGTGCCTTCCCTCTCAACTCCTACATGAACGCCACTAACCACGCCATCGTGCAGACACTAGTGAGTACCCTCCAAGAATATTATCATGAATTCAGTCAATATACTAGAGAGCATCAACACAAAGACAAATGCATTGACATGTTATCAGTTCAGAGTCTCCCTTACTCCAACCCCCACCTGTCTCTCCCCCCGTGCAGGTCCACCTGATAAACCCAGACACTATTCCTAAGCCCTGCTGTGCCCCCACCCAGCTCCATGCCATCTCAGTGCTCTACTTTGACGACAGCTCCAATGTTATCCTCAAGAAGTACCGCAACATGGTGGTCAGAGCCTGTGGCTGCCATTAGACTACAGCCAACCTCTCAACCCTCACAACACACACACATTCCTGCATCTAAATATCCCTCAACGCACGTCATTTTCATCTAGAGACTTTCTTCCCCAGATTCACTTGAATGGACACATGAATGGACTACACGTCCCAGAGTGCCTTGCTGTGCTGCTGGATGGGAGCTACATGAGGACTGGCAGACAATCATGATTATTCAGTCCAACCTGGAACACACACACACACACGGTCAAATACACACACACACACACACACTTTCTGTGCTTTCTACTGTGTATGAGACATTTTTAAGCAGTGATTGTATAGTAATACACAGTCAACAATCTTTTGTTCATGTCAATGTGTTTTCTGTGTAGTTCAAGGTGTTTTTTTTAGATCTATTATGTTTTTGTATGCTTTTTATGACTGAAAGACAAGGCTATAGGAAGTGTGGATGCTCTATGGACTCTTCATGTACAATAATGTGTAAATAGTTTTTCAAACAAAGAGAAGTGTATTTATTTCCTATTGTTGGGAATGTTAAGGGTAGGTTCAATGTTTCTTCTGTGTACTCCAGTGTCTACATGTACTGTATGTTATGCAACTCTTTACATTGTGTCCCACTCATCATACAGTATAGCACAAACACACCTCTCTCGCTCGCTCGCTCTCTCTCTCCCGATCTTCCGCTCTCCCTCTCTCTCTCTCTCTCTCTCTCTCTCTCTCTCTCTCTCTCTCTCTCTCTCTCTCTCTCTCTCTCTCTCGCTCTCTCTCTCGCTCTCTCTCTCTCTTTCAGTTATTTGCCCTGCACAGTAACGGTGTTAAATCTATCATCAGTTTGGACCTATCACTACAGTCTTGTCATGGGAAACAACTCTGTCCTTTCCTCTCCATATCCCAAACATTGTCTTAATGGTGCTCTGATGTCATATGCACACTGGTGTATTGGACTCAAATAGCAAATAAAAAATGAATAGTTATCTTCAGAAAAAAACAAAAAACATTTGCATTCATATAGCTCTGTTTATAAGGTGGCTTAAAAAAGTGGCACACAAGTCATGGAGAAGCAATAATACAGAGGGTTTCAGAAAAACAAAAGTAAGAGAAAGAAGGGGGGATTGAGAGAGATAGATATGTGTACCTGTGTGCCAGGTCATTTTAGGATGGTCTGTTTTTCTATCCTCTGCTGTAAAGTCTACCTTATTTAAGAGGACTATTTATTGAGAGCTGAGAAGGCTGGTATTCAAAACTGGTTTAATAAAATGGGAGGAAGCATCACTGACTGTCTGGTGTTGGGTTACTAATATACACATTCCAACTTACACTGCAAATTCCCTGTTTCCTCTTTCTCCTCTGGCTCGTTCCTCTCATCTCTTTTCTTTCCCCTCTTTGCGTTCTACCCTTTCTCATCTTCCCTCACCGCTCTCTTCTCTTTCCTCTCTCCTCTCCCCTCTCTCCTCTCCCCTCTTATCTCCTCACCCCTCTCCAGTGCCGGCTCTACGGGGTGGCAAAGCCGGGCATGAACCCCCCAGATAGAATTTGTGCCCCTCCAGTTTTGTTTCCCCATAAACATAACAAATGGTGTATGAATTACCCTGCCCGGTTTTGCCAATGTAGCGCTGCCGGGCCTGCCAGTAGCACAGACCGGGACAGAGGCTATATGGTGGGTGTACACTCATGATCTGAGGAGGGGTGAGGGAGGGGGGATGTAATGTAATATTTAGTAGTTAAAATCCCAAAATGTATTCTGATTGGACACCTGGCCATGCAATGTCATAAGGTACCGCCTTCATTACCTTGTTTAGGAAGCTCGTTGGATCCCAGGGCGGGTTCTCACAGAGAGGGAAAAATGTTGTTCACTTTTGCAGACAGCTACAGCTAATAATATGCTAGCTATTAGCTACTAGCTTTGTTAAGTTTTGGTAGTGGACCACTGAATAATTATAGCTAGTTGGCTAAGCTTTGATCAGCATGGATATCCGAAAATGGTTGGGCACCATGTTGAGAGCGATGCCAAGCTCACCGAGCAGTCTGCAGGCCTGACCACCGAGGTTGAAGAGCCTAGTATCAAATGTAATACCCACCCATTCCCCATGCCGCCTGCTGACCAACAAGATGGAGAAGAGGGCCTAGCACCAGCAGAACGAGGGTAACGTCACAACAAGCACCTGCACCTCCGTTACCCCAGCCACTAGCACCTGACGACCTGTTGGAGCTAACCAAAACTGAACCAGTGGAAGCAGAGTTTATCATGGTTCGCACATTCTTGCAAAGGGAAATCGCAATCACAGCCAGCAACAACAAATGGACCCCATCAGTGTTCTTTAAAGATACGGCGGGCCTTTGTCAGCAATACCGACTGTGCTGTTGGCACTGAAACATGATTAAAATTTTTGGGGCATCTACAGCAATGTGCAAAAAATAAATCTCCACCCTGAAGAACCTATTCAGTGAACACAGACTCTGAACAAGGAGCAAGTTACATCAACAAAAAGCCCAGCTTGTCCAGATAACATTTATTTTTATTTTTTAAATTTAACTAGGCAAGTCAGTTAAGAACAAATTCTTATTTACAATGACGGCCTACCCCAGCCAAACCCGGACGACGCTTGGTCAATTGTGCGCCTACGGGACTCCCAATCACATCCGGTTTGTGATACAGCCTGGAATTGAACCAGGGTCTGTAGTGACGCCTCTAGAACTGAGATGCAGTGCCTTAGACCGCTGTGCCACTCAGGAGCATTTGTTAGGTACCTGACAAGTACATTTTATTAGGAAGGAGAATGGAATCAGAAACTTCTCATGAGGTTCAACACAGCATGGAGGAGGCTGCAACTCATCTAAATGGTAAGTAACAACCTTTATGGCCCTGGCAGCGGTTCCAGAATTATTTATTCATTGGTTTTCCCTCATGTAAGCCTACTGGTTGTTTGGCTCATGTTTGAATGTATAGTTTAGGCCTTTTTACTTCAATGCATCTTTTAGATTTATCGGTGATTCTTAATGCCATTAGGCTACTTCCTTTTGCCGGTCTAATTGCTCTTGATAGATATACAGCTTTGCGTTATGTGATGGGTATAGGGACAATGACCAATGTAGCCCAATTGGTTGTGAGCCCTAGCGCAGTGCTCCTGTTGTCCTGGCTGTCCACTCCGGGGGTGCTGAAATTGGCAGCGCGTGTAACGTTATCCTTTCATTGCGCTGACTGGCGGTAGCCTTCTGTCCATAGTCCAGTCTTCGTGGGGCTTCTCTTCCACATGGCATGCTTTCTTGTGTGCAAAATGACAGTTGTTGTGTATATGGATGCATTTCAGATAGGCCTACATTTTAGTCCATTTTGTATGTCGCTGTAGTAGGACCAATACCGTGTGTAGCCTACTGAAAGAAGTAGGCAAACATTCACTCTGTTATCATTAATTTGCATTACACATTAGTTGTGTGATAGGCTACTGTAAAAGTTGTGTCAATACTATGAAAACACACCCTCCCTGCTCTCTTGCTATAGTGTGTGTGTGTGTGTGTGTGTGTGTGTGTGTGTGTGTGTGTGTGTGTGTGTGTGTGTGTGTGTGTGTGTGTGTGTGTGTGTGTGTGTGTGTGTGTGTGTGTGAGTGTGTGTGAAACTCTCCCACACAGAAAATATTGCAAACCTTTAGAAGTGGTGTCTTGGTTGCGCTCATTGCGTAG
>NC_059221.1:31915140-31942640 GCF_020615455.1 Coregonus clupeaformis | reverse complement strand
GGGGTGAGATCTTGCGTGGAGCCCCAGATCGAGGGAGATTATCAGCGGTCTTGTATGTCTTCCATTTCCTAATAATTGCTCCCACAGTTGATTTCTTCAAACCAAGCTGCTTACCTATTGCAGATTCAGTCTTCCCAGCCTGGTGCAGGTCTACAATTTTGTTTCTGGTGTCCTTTGACAGCTCTTTGGTCTTGGCCATAGTGGAGTTTGGAGTGTGACTGTTTGAGGTTGTGGACAGGTGTCTTTTATACTGATAACAAGTTCAAACAGGTGCCATTAATACAGGTAACGAGTGGAGGACAGAGGAGCCTCTTAAAGAAGAAGTTACAGGTCTGTGAGAGCCAGAAATCTTGCTTGTTTGTAGGTGACCAAATACTTATTTTCCACCATAATTTGCAAATAAATTCATAAAAAATCCTACAATGTGATTTTCTGGATTTTTCTTTCTCAATTTGTCTGTCATAGTTGACGTGTACCTATGATGAACATTACAGGCCTCTCTCATCTTTTTAAGTGGGAGAACTTGCACAATTGGTGGCTGACTAAATACTTTTTTTCCCCACTGTATGTATGTAATATGGTCCTTGTTCTTGTACTGTCAGTAGGCCAATGACATGGACTCTATTTCTACCAGTTGGTCTGAATGAAAGTACTGCTTGTTATTTTTTCATTGCTGGTAATAAAAGGAGCAGGAGTTGGAGAGCCTTTCCAGAACAATCCATTTAACTTTCACTTTCACATGGAATTTGTTACCAGGTTTCAGTGTGTGGGCGAGTTAGATCTTAGCCAATAGGACCTAGTATAGTATACTATGTGTGTGTGTCTTTGTGTGTTTGTGAGTGTGTGTATGTGTGTGCGTGCGTGCATGCATGCATACGTGTGTGTGTGTTGGTCGTTCTAGCGGAAGATTGCGTTAGCGTAAGGTAATTCTAATCTGTGTGTGTGTGTGTGTGTGTTTGTGCATCTGTGTGTATGTGTGTGCACCTTTAAAGGTGATTTCCTATCTCTTTTCAAATAAAATGATACATATACTGTAGAAACACAACCTGATACACATAAAGGTGAGCCTACTAGAGAGTCAAAGGAATGTGAATACTGGGACAGCCAAGGACAAATCTTGATCTTGTTGGAACACTTCATCTCTGCTCCAAATATAGATGTTGTGTGCTGACTTGTCGTGATGTTTTCCCCCCTTTGCATCAGAGGCTAAATGAATCTTCACTGCTGTGGTTAAGAACAGGAAACAAAACCTATAGCAGACAGAGAAACACAACTATGCACGTGTATACACACACACACACACACACACACACACACACACACACAGAGCACACACGCACACATGCACACACACCACACACCCACACAGCACAGGCACACACACACGCACATAGGCCCACACACGCACATCCACACACACACACACACACACACACACACACACACACACACACACACACAAACACACACACACACATACCTAAATTTTTTCAAGAAATTGCGCATTGCCTGCCTGTGAGCATGAAACAACATGACTACCCAGGGGGTCCCCTTTAATAACAACACAGTTTATTCCAGTGTTGATTGAAGGGGAAATCCCCCTGTTTCTTCTGTCAAAGTCTCTCCACTCCTATCATCTCTGTACCTCTCCACATAGACTGGGGGAGGAGAGAGAGGCACAATTCCTCACAGGACAGTCTTTAATTACTAAAATGTTTTTCAGTTACTTTCAACCAAGCTATCATATATTAATTTCACTTCATAATAACTTGATAAATATCTCCCTTCTCTCTTTTGATGTATTTTTAATAGGTATTTTGATTGGGCTAGAATCATACTAATGATTTTTGAAATTACATTCTCTATAGGCCTATGTGACCCCTGGGACTTTCACAACCCTTCATGAAATAAACAGATGTTAAGCTATTCATCCTGAAAGAGCATTACTGTGGTGCATGAATCTCCATTCGCCACATGATGAAGGGAAAGGGAAACCAAAGGCGACTCAGTCATGAGGAAAATAAACTAGGCTGAAAGGTAACTGATAATAGATTACTTCAGATATTGAAAAATTAGTTACATCAGTTGTTTCGAAAGGCTGTAATGGCATGCAATATTTTATCATAACTGAACTGACTGTAGGCCTATAAAGTAGAGAGATGTCTTGTTTTACAAAAGAATAGGTAGGCTAAAATGAATTGTTCTAATAATTTATTTAGGATAAAATGGTTGTATTTTTTGTCCAAAAAATATGTTCTGCAAGTACCAGCAATGGAATTTCATTTTTTTTTGTAAAAACACACTTCCCTGCACTCTGGCTGCTAACTGAGCCCATAGCATGTAGCCTACAAATCTAGTCGGAAACTGAAAGTACTCTCAGATAGATCATATTTGGTTTAGCCCACTTTTTACTTTCATTTTCATTTAAAAAGGCGCCCTGAGCACTTCTACAGTGCATGAGGATTACTTTCATGGGCACATTTCCATGGTCATATTCGGTGTGCTGAAATGAATAATGGAAAATATTGATATAGCCTAACTGAAATATAGACATTTTATTTTGATTAATAATTTTGTATTTGAATATTATAGTCTATGTGCAAAGAGGGATCTTGTGAATAGGCTTACTTGTGGTATCTACACATGCAAGAACAACTTTTAGATTTTTTGGTAGTAGCCTATTCGTTTCATATGTATTTTAAAGATGGAGGAGCCGGTCAAGAAAATGCATTTGAGAGAGTGGCTGATAGCGCAGATAGACAGCGGAAAGTATGCAGGACTCACCTGGGAGAACGAAGACAAAACGATGTTCAGGATCCCATGGAAACATGCGGCTAAACATGACTATAGTCTGAACGAAGATGCAGCACTATTCAAGGTTAGAATGTATATTGTTTCTATAAACCTTTTTACACAAGATTGTGTACAACATGGTCAAACAGAGACCCCTCAGGAGCCATGTAATACCAACATATTTAGGTGTCAAGGTATTGTTGAGGATACAGTGGCAAGCAATACATTGTGTCAAGTCCAATTTAACTTAATAGATTGATCAATGTAATTGATATAGACCTAATTAATGCATTGATTTGGATGTCCATGTGCATATCAGTGCATATGTTGCTCTTCCTCTATTTTTTATTTTTCACCTTTATTTAACCAGATAAGCCAGTTGTGAACAAGTTCTCATTTACAACTGCGACCTGGCCAAGATAAAGCAAAGCAGTGCGATAAAAACAACAACACAGAGTTACATATGGGGTAAACAAAACATAAAGTCAAGAATACAACAGAAAATATATATACAGTGTGTGCGAATGTAGTAAGTTATGGAGGTAAGCCAATAAATAAATAGGCCATAGTGCAAAAATAGTTACAATTTCGTAATTAACACTGGAATGATAGATGTGCAAAAGATGATGTGCAAATAGAGATACTGGGGTGCAAATTAGCAAAATAAATAACAATATGGGGATGAGGTAGTTGGGTGGTGTGACACTCTGGCTCTAGGACTTTTGTATGTGAGCTAGAGTGTATGTTGTTTTGTTGGGGATTTGGGTGTTTTTCTATGTTGGTAGTTCTGTCGGGTGTATTTCTATGTTTGCAGGTCTGTGGGTTGTTTTTCTAGGTGTTGTATGTTGTGGTCAATGACTCCCAATCGGAGGTAACGAGTGTCAGCTGTCGGCTCGTTATCTCTGATTGGGAGCCATATTTAAACTGTCAGTTTTCACCTTTGTTTTGTGGGTTATTGTTCCAAGTTCAGTGTATTGTTACGTTAGGACTTCACTATCGTCTTTTGTTGTTTTTACGTGGTTGCTTTATAAATAAAGTCATCATGTTCACTCCACGCGCTGCGTATTGGTCCGCTCCTTCCGACGATCGTGACAGAATAACCCACCATAAAGGAACCAAGCAGCGCGTCCAGGAACAAAGGGTCTGGACATGGAAGGAACTGGTGGAAGGTAAAGGGTCCTGGACTTGGGAGGAGATCCTAGATGGTATGGATCGCCGACCATGGAACGAGACGGTGGAGAGGCGTCGGCGAGAGGAGCAACGGCATCAGCAGGGCCATCATCGTCGGAAGGACGAGAGGCAACCCCAAGAAATTTTTGGGGGGCACATGGCTTGGGCGACGGAGCAGCAGGAGGCTGCCACAAGGCAGAGTCAGAGGGCTGCCAGGTTAAGGGGGCTGACGGAGGCAGAGAAGGGACGGATTCAGTGGGCTACCAGGTCAAGGGGGGCAACTGGGTAAAGCAGGGAAGGAAAGCGTTGAGGCACGGCGTGAGGTACTGGGGTGTGTAACCAGTTCGGTCCGGCCCGTTCCTAGTCCCGTGGTGCAGCCAGTAGTGTGTGTTCCCGCACGGTACGGCCTGTTCCGGTCCCTCGCACTAAGGATACGGTGCGCGTCGCCAGCCCAGCCCGGCCTGTTCCTACTCCTCGCACCAGGGATACGGTGCGCCGCTAACCCGGCCTGGCCTGTTCCGGCCACTCGCACCAGGGGATACGGTGCGCGTCGCCAGCCCAGCCCGGCCTGTTCCTACTCCTCGCACCAGGGATACGGTGCGCTCGCCAACCCGGCCCGGCCTGTTCCGGCCACTCGCACCAGGGATACGGTGCGCGTCGCCAGCCCAGCCCGGCCTGTTCCTACTCCACGCACCAGGGATACGGTGCGCCGCCAGCCCGGCCCGGCCTGTTCCGGCCACTCGCACCAGGGATACGGTGCGCGTCGCCAGCCCAGCCCGGCCTGTTCCTACTCCACGCACCAGGGATACGGTGCGCTCGCCAGCCCGGCCCGGCCTGTTCCGGCCACTCGCACCAGGGATACGGTGCGCGTCGCCAGCCCCGCCCGGCCTGTTCCTGCTCTCCGCACTAGGCGTTATGGGAGTCCCCAGGGTCCAGCATGCCCTGTTCCGGCTCCCCGCACTAGGCGTTATGGGAGACCCCAGGGTCCAGCATGCCCTGTTCCGGCTCCCCGCACTAGGCGTTATGGGAGTCCCCAGGGTCCAGCATGCCCTGTTCCGGCTCCCCGCACTAGGCGTTATGGGAGTCCCCAGGGTCCAGCATGCCCTGTTCCGGCTCCCCGCACTAGGCGTCATGTGCGTTCCCAGGGTCCAGCAAGCCCTGTTGCTTCTCTCCGCACTAGCCCTGAGATGCGTGTCCTCAGCCCGGTACCTCCTGTTCCGGCACCACGCACCAGGCCTACGATGCGCCTCAGACGGCCAGAGTCTGCCGTCTGCCCAACGGGGCCTGAACTGTCCGTCTGCCCAACGCCGTCTGAACTGTCCGTCTGCCCAACGGGGCCTGAACTGTCCGTCTGCCCAACGCCGTCTGAACTGTCCATCTGCCCAACGCCGTCTGAACTGCCCGTCTGCCCAACGGGGCCTGAACTGTCCGTCTGCCCAACGCCGTCTGAACTGCCCGTCTGCCCAACGCCGTCTGAACTGCCCGTCTGCCCAACGGGGCCTGAACTGTCCGTCTGCCCAACGCCGTCTGAACTGCCCGTCTGCCCAACGCCGTCAGAGCCTTCCGCCAGACAGGATCAGCCAGAGCCTTCTGCCAGACAGGATCAGCCAGAGCCTTCCGCCAGACAGGATCAGCCAGAGCCTTCCGCCAGACAGGATCAGCCAGAGCCTTCTGCCAGACAGGATCAGCCAGAGCCTTCTGCCAGACAGGATCAGCCAGAGCCTTCTGCCAGACAGGATCAGCCAGAGCCTTCTGCCAGACAGGATCAGCCAGAGCCTTCTGCCAGACAGGATCAGCCAGAGCCTTCTGCCAGACAGGATCAGCCAGAGCCTTCCGCCAGACAGGATCAGCCAGAGCCTTCCGCCAGCCAGGATCCGCCAGAGCCGTCCAGCCAGGATCCGCCTGAGCCAGCCAGCCAGGATCTGCCCCTCAGTCCGGTGCTGCCCTTTAGTCAGGTGCTGCCCCTTGCCCGGTGCTGCCCCTTGGTCCGGTGCTGCCCCTTAGTCCGGTGCTGCCACTTAGTCCGGTGCTGCCCCTTAGTCAGGTGCTGTCCCTTAGTCCGGTACTGCCTACTAAGCAGTTTGTGACTGTGGTGGGGTGGGGATCACGACCGGGGCCAGAGCCACCACCGTGGACAGACGCCCACCCAGACCCTCCCCTAGAGCGTATGCTGGTGCGCCCGGAGTGCGCACCTTTAGGGGGGGGTACTGTGACACTCTGGCTCTAGGACTTTTGTATGTGAGCTAGAGTGTATGTTGTTTTGTTGGGGATTTGGGTGTTTTTCTATGTTGGTAGTTCTGTCGGGTGTATTTCTATGTTTGCAGGTCTGTGGGTTGTTTTTCTAGGTGTTGTATGTTGTGGTCAATGACTCCCAATCGGAGGTAACGAGTGTCAGCTGTCGGCTCGTTATCTCTGATTGGGAGCCATATTTAAACTGTCAGTTTTCACCTTTGTTTTGTGGGTTATTGTTCAAAGTTCAGTGTATTGTTACGTTAGGACTTCACTATCGTCTTTTGTTGTTTTTACGTGGTTGCTTTATAAATAAAGTCATCATGTTCACTCCACGCGCTGCGTATTGGTCCGCTCCTTCCGACGATCGTGACAGGTGGGCTAATTTCAGAATGGCTGTGTACAGGTGCAGTGATCGGTAAGCTGCTCTGACAACTGACGCTTAAAGTTAGTGAGGGAGAAATGAGTCTCCAGCTTCAGAGATTTTTGCAGTTCGTTCTAGTCATTGGCAGCAGAGAACTGAAAGGAATGGCGGCCAAAGGAGGTGTTGGCTTTGGGGATGACCAGTGAGATATACCTGCTGGAGCGCAGACTACGGGTGGGTGTTGCTATGGTGACCAGTGAGCTAAGATAAGACAGGGATTTGCCTAGCAGTGATTTATAGATGACCTGGAGCCAGTGGGTTTGGCTACGAATATGTAGTGAGGGCCAGCCAACAAGAGCGTACAGGTCACAATGGTGGGTAGTATATGGGGCTTTGGTGACAAAACAGATGGCACTGTGATAGACTACATCCAATTTGCTGAGTAGAGTGTTTTTTTGTAAATGACATCGCCGAAGTCAAGGATCGGTAGGATAGTCAGTTTTACGAGGGCATGTTTGGCAGCATGAGTGAAGGAGGCTTTGTTGCGAAATAGGAAGCCGATTCTAGATCTAACTTTTGATTGGAGATGCTGAATGTGAGTCTGGAAGGAGAGTTTACAGTCTAACCAGACACCTATGTATTTGTAGTTGTCCACATACTCTAGGTCAGACCCGCCGAGAGTAGTGATTCTAGTCGGGTGGGCGGGTGCAAGCAGCGTTCGGTTGAAGAGCATGCATTTAGTTTTACTAGTGTTTAAGAGGAAGTTGGAGGCTACGGAAGGAGTGTTGTATGGTGTTGAAGCTCATTTGGAGGTTTGTTAACACAGTGTCCAATGAAGGGCCAGATGTATACAAAATGGTGTCATCTGCATAGAGGTGGATCTGAGAGTCACCAGCAGCAAGAGCGACATCATTGATATACACAGAGAATAGAGTCGGCCCGAGAATTGTACCCTGCGGCACCCCCATAGAGACGGCCAGAGGTCCAGACAACAGGCCCTCCGATTTGACACATTGAACTCTATCTGAGAAGTAGTTGGTGAACCAGGCGAGGCAGTCATTTGAGAAACCAAGGCTATTTAGTCTGCCAATAAGAATGCGGTGGTTGACAGAGTCGAAAGCCTTGGCCATGTCGATGAAGACGGCTGCGCAGTACTGTCTTTTATCGATCGTGGTTATAATATCGTTTAGGACCTTGAGCGTGGCTGAGGTGCACCCATGACCAGCTCGGAAACCGGATTGCATAGCGGAGAAGGTACGGTGGGATTCGAAATGGTCGGTGATCTGTTTGTTAACTTGGCTTTCAAATACTTTCGAAAGGCAGGGCAGGATGGATATAGGTCTGTAACAGTTTGGATCTAGAGTGTCACCCCCTTTGAAGAGGGGGATGACCGCGTCAGCTTTCCAATCTCTGGGGATCTCAGACGTTACGAAGGAGAGGTTGAACAGGCTAGTAATAGGGGTTGCGACAATTTCGGTGGCTAATTTTAGAAAGAAAGGGTCCAGATTGTCTAGCCCAGCTGATTTGTAGGGGTCCAGATTTTTCAGCTCTTTCAGAACATCAGCTGTCTGAATTTGTGTGAAGGAGAAGCGGGGGGGCATGGGCAAGTTGCAGCGGAGGGTGCAGAGCTGGTGGCCGGGGTAGTGGTAGCCAGGTGGAAAGCATGGCCAGCCGTAGCAAAATGCTTGTTGAAATTCTCGATTATTGTAGATTTATCAGTGGAGGAGGTGCTCTTATTTTCCATGGACTTTACAGTGGCCCAAAACGTTTTGGAGTTAGTGCTACAGGATGCAAATTTCTGTTTGAAAAAGCTAGCCTTTGCTTTCCTAACTGATTGTGTATATTGGTTCCTGACTTCCCTGAAAAGTTGCATATCGCGGGGGCTGTTCGATGCTAATGCAGTACGCCACAGGATGTTTTTGTGCTGGTCAAGGGCAGTCAAGTCTGAGGAGAACAAGGGGCTATATCTGTTCTTAGTTCTGAATTTTTTGAATGGGGCATGCTTATTTAAGATTGAGAGGAAAGCACTTTTAAAGAACAACCAGGCATCCTCTACTGACGGAATGAGGTCAATATCCATCCAGGATACCTGGGCCAGGTCAATTAGAAAGGCCTGCTCGCTAAAGTGTTTTAGGGAGCGTTTGACAGTGATGAGGGGTGGTCGTTTGACCGCGGACCCATTACGGACGCAGGCAATAAGGCAGTGATCGCTGAGATCCTGGTTGAAGACAGCGGAGGTGTATTTAGAGGGTAAATTTGTCAGGAGTATATCTATGAGGGTGCCCATGTTTACAGATTTGGGGTTGTACCTGGTAGGTTTGTTGATAATTTGTGTGAGATTGAGGGCATCTAGTTCAAATTGTAGGTTGGCCGGGGTGTTAAGCATATCCCAGTTTAGGTCACCGAGCAGTACGAACTCTGAGGATAGATGGGGGGCAATCAGTTCACATATGGTGTCCAGGGCACAGCTATGTTCATCAGCCATAAACGTACTCTGTGTTTCTCTTTTGGCACTCATATCCTTCTTTTTATGTGTTTGTGTATGTGTGTGTGTGTGTGTGTGTGTGTGTTTATGTGTGTGTTTCCCCTTACCAGGCGTGGGCAGTGTATAAGGGGAAGTATTGGGAGGGGAGGGACAAGGCAGATCCCACCACCTGGAAAACTCGTCTCCGCTGTGCCCTCAACAAGAGCACAGACTTCATGGAGGTCCCAGAGCGCAGCCAGTTAGACGTATCCGAGCCCTACAAGGTCTACCACATTCAGGCAGAGCCAGAGACAGGCAGAGACTCAGGTACCAGTAGCTGCAATTTCCAGTCTCCTCATGAAGCTCTAGTCTAGAGAGCTCAGAGCCCTTTATGGGTTAAAAGTGTGATTATTTACTCTCTATTCCGCCTTCTCTCTCTCAGAATCTCCTCAGACTGAGAGTCCTCAGACCAGCCACTCCAGTGCTCCCCTGAGGAACACCGTCACACACTATCCACAGGTAACATGGCAGGTTTTCTCTTCAATGATGTGTGGCAGATGTATAGTTGCTGCCATCTAGAGGACAATGGTTGCAACAACTCTACATTTACATAGGAATCAAGTGTTGCACATTTGCACTGAATGTTCTGTAAATCAGATGATTTGCTGTAAATATGTGTGTCCCCTCAGTTTGGCTGCCATAGGGAATCAGAGGTCAGGGATAGAAGAGTCAACTCCAGCGGTCAGTATCAGCCTCCATGCACTTGTGACTGGTAGCTGAATAACTGAACAATGTTGAGTCAGATATATTTGTGTGTGTGTTCTCTCCCATCTAGAGGGCTTGGAAGGGGACCATGTGTACTACTGGTCCAACACAGGGACTCCCCAGAGGGACAGCTCTGCTCCTCTCTCCATAGTCGGCCCTACACCACAGATCTCTGGTAAGACAACCCATACACTGCAGGGTCATTCAAACTAGAGCCTGGAGGGTCGCAGTAGTGCTGGCATAGCCGCAGGAAGTAGGGGTGCTGAGGGTACTGCAGCCCCCCTGAAAAATCGGAATAGAAAAATACTACTTCCCGCGGTTTTCTCTTCTACCTGGGTGGTTGATGCTTGATTGATTAATTAGTGTGTGTGTGTGTTTGTTTGCGTCTGTGTGTGTGTGTGTGTCCAGACTTGCGTGTGCGGGTGTGTCTGTTCTACCAGGGCCAGCTGGTTGTGGATGTAACCACCAGCACCCCAGACGGCTGTTTCCTCCTGCAGGGACAGGTCCCCCTGGGGAACGAGAGGATCTATGGACCCTGCACAGCCCAACAGGTCCCCTTCCCCCCTCCAGGGGTCATCCCCCTGCCCCTGGGCATCGCTGAGGCCATGGGCCGCCTGCTGCCCCACCTGGAGAGGGGCGTCCTGGTGTGGGTGGCTCCAGATGGGGTGTTTATCAAGAGGTTCTGCCAGGGCAGGGTGTACTGGAGTGGCCCTCTGGCCCAACACGCAGACAGGCCCAACAAACTGGACAGGGAGAGGACCTGCAAGCTGCTGGACACACCTATATTTCTGAAGGGTAGGGTCTTTACTAAAGCAACTTTTGTGTAGCAAACAGATGTGACATGGTGAGATGGTGAACCTAGTTCCCTATCCATTCCTCTCATATTCTCGCTCTCCATTTCTCCATCCCTCCCCTTCTGTCCCTCCATCCCTCTCCTTATCTCTCTCTCTATCCC
Source organism: Coregonus clupeaformis (assembly GCF_020615455.1). Lineage (NCBI taxonomy): Eukaryota > Metazoa > Chordata > Actinopteri > Salmoniformes > Salmonidae > Coregonus > Coregonus clupeaformis. The sequence goes on along the minus strand of NC_059221.1, from coordinate 31,931,900 downwards.
TCCCCTTCTGTACCTCCATCCCTCTCCTTATCTCTCTCTATCCCTCCCCTTCTGTCCCTCCATCCCTCTCCTTATCTGTCTCTCTATCCCTCCCCTTCTGTACCTCCATCCCTCTCCTTATCTCTCTCTCCATCCCTCCCCTTCTGTACCTCCATCCCTCTCCTTCTCTCTCTCTATCCCTCCCCTTCTGTACCTCCATCCCTCTCCTTATCTCGCTCTATCTCTCCCCTTCTGTCCCTCCATCCATCTCCTTCTCTCTCTCTATCCCTCCCCTTCTGTCGCTCCATCCCCTCCTTATCTCTCTCCACAGAGCTCCAGGACTATATCCAGGGGGCGGGACCCAAACCTCGCTATGAAATTGACCTCTGCTTTGGAGAGGAGTTTCCCGACGCCAGCCAACCGAAAACCAGGAAGCTGATCATTGCACAGGTGGCTAATGGGGGGTCAGGAGTCACTGTGGATTAGGGAATTCCTGTGCTACATACAGCAACTGAACCTTTACTGAACCTTACGCAGTACAGTATGTTGATTTTGAAATGACGTTTTAGTCTATACATTGTTATTATATTGTTATATAGTATTAATATGAAAAAAACATAACATTTGGAACGTTTTTCACTCTATCAATCCAGGTCTTTCCTTGCCAGTCGAGCAGCAAATAGCAGGTATTCCAGCTACCATCAGAGGTCCTCGTAGTCATAGTCAGTGACACTGTCTTCCTGTCTGGTGTGCAGGTGGTGCCCCTGTTTGCTGTCAACCTACTGCATAGATGCCAGACTGTGGAGACAGAGGGGAGACCACGCCTTCACACACACAACACCATGGGGGAAGAGGAAGAGGGTCAGCCACACCCACTGCCCCAGCGGTGAGGAGCCCAGGACCCCCTCTGAGTAACCCCTGGGGAACATCACCTGTCCCCCCTGGCGCCCCCCTCCTGTCCCAGCCTAGCCAGCCATGATGAGGGGTGAGTGGAGACTCGAGACACCCAAAGAGGGTCAGGGTAGGCTTAGTGCATGCCCTGTAGACAGCATCATATGCCTCAACCTTAAGAGCACAGTGAACAAGATAATACGACACAGATAGGGGCAAGTATGCTTGGAACAGATATTTCTCACATAGTTTTCTTAAAGATAATCTGCAGTTGCTACATCCATAAAAGAAATAGAGAAAAAAGTATGATATGTACCCAATGATTATTGAAGAATATAACTTATAAATGCCTCATGACGTTAGATCAACTGTCATACCCCATCAAAACCCAAAATATAAGCTTGTTTTACTCCAATGTTTGTAAACAAAGTACATGTAAACATACACTGTTTAGCCTCAAAACATTGTTAAAACTATAATGTTGATATCATGGATGGTCAGTCCTCGCATCCATAGCACTGTCTATGAATTTGAGAGTGGTTACATTCCTCCAGCCCCATCCCTCAGCTTTTTACCGAAACAGTGGCGGCGAAAACACTTTGTTATTGTAATGTAATCTACAGAGAAAGTAATAATTTTGTCAGTATATGTTTGACATCTTTCGTCATTATGTTTTTTCATTTACTGTATTAATGGATTGTTTGAGTATGTTTGTACAGTATCTTGTACAATGTGAAAAACGTACATTTACCTCATAATCAACTTGTGATTGCAATGTACAGTGCATTCGGAAAGTATTCAGACCCCTTGACTTTTTTCACATTTTGTTACGTACAGCCTTATTCTAAAATGTATTAAATTATTTTTTTCCCTCATCAATCTACACACAATAGCCCATAATGACAAAGCGAGAAAGAAAATTACAATTACAAAACAAAAATAGCTTATACATAAGTATTCAGACCCTTTGCTATGAGACTCGAAATTGAGCTCAGGTGCATCCGGTTTCCATTGATCATCCTTGAGATGTTTCTACAACTTGATTGGAGTCCACCTGTAGTACATTCAATTGATTGGACATGATTTGGAAAGGTCCCACAGTTGACAGTGCATGTCAGAGCAAAAACCAAGCCATAAGGTCGAATAAATGTTCCTTCGTAGAGCTCCGAGACAGGATCGCGTCGAGGAACAGATCTGGGGAAGGGTACCAAAAAAGTTCTGCAACATTGAAGGTCCCCAAGAACACAGTGGCCTCCATCATTCTTAAATGGAAGAAGTTTGGAACCACCAAGACTCTTCCTAGAGCTGGCCTCCCGGCCAAACTGAGCAATCGGGGGAGAACATGACAGCCCGCTTGGAGTTTGCCAAAAGGCCCCTAAAGCACTCTTAGACCATGAGAAACAAGATTCTCTGGTCTGATGAAACCAAGATTGAACTCTTTGGCCTGAATTCCAAGCGTCTACTGTGAAGCATGGTGGTGGCGGCATCATGCTGTGGGGATGTTTTTCAGTGGCAGGGCATGGGGGACTAGTCAGGATCGAGGGAAAGGTGAACAGAGCAAAGTATAGAGAGATCCTTGATGAAAACCTGCTCCAGAGCACTCAGGACCTTAGACTGAGGGCGAAGGTTTACCTTCCAACAGGACAACGACCCTAAGCACACAGCCAAGACAACACATGAGTGGCTTCGGGACAAGTCTCTGAATGTCCTTGAGTGGCCCAGCCAGAGCCCGGACTTGAACCCGATCTAACATCTCTGGAGAGACCTGAAAATAGCTGTGCAGCGACGCTCCCCATCCAACCTGACAGAGCTTGAGAGGATCTGCAGAGAAGAATGGGAGAAACTCCCCAAATACAGGTGTTCCAAGCGTGTAGTGTCATACCCAAGAAAACTCGAGGCTGTAATCGCTGCCAAAGGTGCTTCAACAATGTACTGAGGAAAGGGTCTGAACACTTATGTAAATGTGATATTTCAGTTGATAATTCTTTATAAATGTGCCAAATTTTCTAAAAACCTGTTTTTTCTTTGTCATTACGGGGTATTGTGTGTAGATTGATGAGGGGAAAAAACAATTTAATCAATTTTAGAATAAGGTTGTAATGTAACAAAATGTGGAAAAAGTCAAGGGGTCTGAATACTTTCCGAATGCACCGTATGTACAGCCAGTCTAGTAAACATATCAATGGTTTCAAGGTAGGGGAGGGTTTGGCCGGCAGGGATGTGGGTTAGTTTCCCACGGGGGGCCAGTATGAAAAAACAAGAAGAAAAAAACAAGAAAGAAAACATGTTTGCATTCACTAACTGTAAGTCGCTCTGGATAAGAGCGTCTGTTAAATGACTAAAATGTAAATGTAAAAAAGATTTCATGTCCAAAGTGTGTTGTATGAAACTGTCACAGATTTATAGACCTGATTATAGATCAAGTGAATCATTAAAAATCATTAAAAACGATTGAAAAAATAAACCTTTCTCTTGTCATGTTAGAACTAGAGTGTTGGCTATGCCATAAATTATTAGTAGTATTAATGCACACCAGGGGTTGGAACCGGTTCAGGGAACAGAACTGGAAATAAACTATGAAAGTTATCTATAATATTCTGGAACAGAACCATTATCTTTAATGCATGGGAACCGGTTAATAATGTTTGTTTTTTTACATTCGGGGCATTCTTTTTCAGTCCCACAAAAAAACGCAACAAAGGTCCTATGCAAAGCCCTCACTCTGTCACTCAGAAACGTATTCCAGTGTCTGCCTGCCAGCTGAAAATCTTTGCCTGTGTGTGTGCTGCTCTGCACACAAGCTTGTTAGCTAGCTAGCTGGTCCAACGTTAAGCCAACTCTGAAGTTCAAATACATTCAGAGTTCCTTCATAGAAGCTGCTCCTCCCTAGGTATAATTATGTGGGCCTAATTCAGATAATGCATGTCCTCACAAGATGCCCAGCACTTCAAGCCAAGCCTCCTCCTTCATCCTCTCTCACTCTCTCCCTACCTGCAAAATTTCAGTTGCATCTTGCTGTCCTACACTTCTCTTTCCATCATGCATGTAAACAACTCACTGAGCTATAGCTTGCCCGCTCCATAGCAAGCTGCTCTTTCCGTACTGCATGATTGGTGATGTCCATCTAAATGTAAAAAAAATATATGATTTCAGAGGTTTTAAAAGGAACAGAAAGGAACGATATATACCAGTACTTTTTTGGGGTTCGAACCGGTTCAGAACTTTATTTTGCTGGTCAGAACAGTGGAACGGAACCAAAAAAATAATTGTTCTGTTCAGAACGAAACGATTGGAAAATAACTGTGGTTCTAACCTCCTGCTTGAATGCTCCCATTGTTTAATGGCAATGTTTTGATTACTATGGGTCTACAGGAAAGATGGCGTTATAATGATATGCCATATGTGGGAGTATTGGATATTCTCTCTTTCCAATGACATGAAGCCAATCAACATCTTGTATTGGCAAGAAATGCACCTCATTCAGTATAAATCGTTAAAGCTTTTTTTTTTTTAATTATTTCTAGCGAACATTATATAACAGACACACAATTTTAAAAATATACAATTTTTATAGCTCTAACATTTACAAAGAAAAAAAAACAGGTAAGGTTTTTGAAAAACAAACAAACAAATACATTTCAAAAACTAAAGTGAAAGAGTGTGCTAAATCAGAAAAGATACCCGTATCTGAGTTTTAAAATACTTTCAATACTTTCAATTTTCCCTGCGCTTGAACACGTAGAGTACATGGTGAAAAGAAAGGGGAACAGAAGGGGTACAGAAAAATTAAGTAATATGTTTACATACACCGAGTAGGTGCAGTGAAATGTGTTTTACAGGGTCAGCCATAGTAGTACGGTGCCGCTGGTGAAAATTAGGATTAAGGGCACATCGACAGATTTTTCATCTTATCGGTTCGGTTATTCGAACCAGCGATGTTCGGACCTTTCTTTCCTGGCCCAACACTCTAACCGCTAGGCTACCTGCCACCCTACAGTACAGAGGGGTTAAATGTCTGTTCACAAAGCATCATGTTCCAACATGTTATTAGCACCATTACTCTCCCGCCAGCTATCCTTTTTTCTTTATTTTCTCTATTTTCTATTTTGTTTTTTGTTTTTATGGAAAAACACTCTCAGTTTCGAGGCGAGGTGACACAGACACTTCTGTGTGGGAGGGGACTGTCTGTTACGAAATTTTCATTAGTGTTTTTCCCTTTGCTGAGACAATGTTAAGAACAAGGGCAACGCCTTGGCGAACAAGCGATTGACATGACCCCCCCGGTAACGAGAATAGAAAAAAAGGCAAAGAGTTGCTGATACTTTCATTCACCTTGCCTGCCCAGATCCACCGCCCGACCGACCGGCTGACAGACTTCGGCTCAGAAGAAGCTAGAAGATTTAAAACTGGGAACGCGTTTCGAAAGTGACAATCAGAGAGATTGCATTAAATCGGTTTAGCATAGAACATCTGTAATGTAATATATTGTCAATTGTTTTGGCTCTGTACTCCAGAACTTTGGATGTGAAATGATACAATGACAGGTTAAAGTGCAGACTGTCCACTTTAATCGGAACGTATTTTCATCCATATCAGGTGAACCGTTTAGAAATTACAGCACTTTTTGTAGACAGTCCCCCCATTTTAGGGGACCAAAAGTATCGGGACAAATTCACTTATATGTGTATTAAAGTAGTCAAAAGTTTAGTATTTCGTCCCATATTCCTAACAAGCAATGAGTACATCAAGCTTGTGACTTAAAAAATAAATACAAATAAAATGCTAACCTCCCCTGTTATTGTAATAGCATGTCTTGGGGGTATGATATTTGTGCATCTGTAACTTTCTCACTCATCATTATTCACGATTCATTCAGGACTATCTGTAATCATGTTAGCATCCACATTAATGTAGAAGTGTTTAGAAACATATTCTATTCTTATTTAGAATAAAAATGACTCCAAAATGACACAATACATTATTTACCATTCATTTCTATTTGGCACAAACAGCAAATGCATCCAACAAGTTTGTAGTCACAAGCTTGATGTAATCATTGCGTGCTAGGAATATGGGACCAAATACTAAACTTTTGACCACTTTAATACATATAAGTGAATATATACCTTTGGTCCCCTAAAATGGGGGGACTATGTACAAAAAGATCTGTAATCTTTTTACGGTTCACCTGGTATGGATGAAAATGCTCTCAAATTAAAGTGGAAAGTCTGCACTTTAACCTCATAGTCATTGTATCATTTCAAATCCAAAGTGCTGGAGTACAGAGACAAAACAACAGCAAAATTGTCACTTTCCCAATAATTACAGAGGGCACTGTGATATACTTCTTTAATAGAGTTTACTTTCACACTGATTGAAAATCGATACCCTGCAGAAAACACTGTCAGTAAGTAGGCGTGTGGGTCAACTATTACGAAAACAGAGTGAACACAAACAAGTGCTTGATTGTCTCACTAAATGTCTCATGCTGTCAATGTGGAGCTCAGACTGCTGCCCCTCAGACTGCTGCCCACCAGACTGCTGCCCATCAGACTGCTGCCCCTCAGACTGCTGCCCCCAGACTGCTGCCCCACAGACTGCTGCCCCCCAGACTGCTACCCCCCAGACTGCTGCCCCTAGACTGCTGCCCCTCAGACTGCTGCCCCTCAGACTTCTGCCCACCAGACTGCTGCCCCTCAGACTGCTGCCCCTTAGACTGCTGCCCCCCAGACTGCTACCCCCCAGACTGCTGCCCCTCAGACTGCTGCCCCTCAGACTGCTGCCCCCACAGACTGCTGCCCCCCAGACTGCTACCCCCAGACTGCTGCCCCTAGACTGCTGCCCCTCAGACTGCTGCCCCCCAGACTGCTACCCCCCAGACTGCTGCCCCTCAGACTGCTGCCCCTCAGACTGCTGCCCCTCAGACTGCTGCCCCCCAGACTGCTGCCCCCCAGACTGCTGCCCCTGTCAGAGGTGTGCTAAGCAGAGAGAGGGAGATGGGAACAGAGGGCTGAAGAAGAGAGGTATGGGCTCATACTTTGGGCAGCAGTGTGGACACCCTTAAAGTTGCCTGTTCTTTGTCCTTCCCTGCAACCCTGCCTCGTGGTCTCACACAAGGAGGGTGTGTTTGTGCTTGCGTGTGCGCTCTACTTCCTCTTCCTCTGCTTGGAGCCGTGAGGTAAATCAGTGGTCTTGTCAATCCCAGTAGTTCCGGTGGAAGGGAGGAGGTCGGGGGCAGACCATCGCCTCTTGCGTGGGCGTGGCTGCTCCTGGGTGAGGGGGTCTGCAGGGGGAGGAGGGAGAGGAGGAGGGATGAGAGCAGGGGAGGGATGAGGAAGAGGAGGAGGAGGGGGAGGAGGGGGCATATCCTCCCTGTGTGTGCAGGCCCCGGCCCGGGTGTGTGTGCGGTGGCCCCGGGGGGCTGCGCGTGTGTGTGAGTGTGTGTGTGTGCGAGGTGTGTGTAAGGGGGTGAGGGCCAGGCAGATGTCTCCCTCGCTGAGCTGGCGGCAGGATAGGCCGTAGAGCTGGGAAGTTTTCTGGGGACAGCAGGAAGACCAGCCACGGTCACGCACGAAGAATGGGTACTCCACCAGAACCGTCAGTAACTCCTACATGCACAGAATAACAACAACATATTCACAACAGTGCTGGCATCTACACAGTTTTTACTAAGGAGATTAATTTCAATTCATGATTTGAACAATTCTTGTTAAATGGAAATGTGTCATATGTTTACCTTACATGATTGGAGTGGATTAAAAAAGTTTGCTTTACTAGTGAATGACCAGTGCCTTTTATAATTAAATATAATTTATTGTCTAGCAGTGACTCAAATAGAAATATAGAGGATCGATGAGCCCCTGACCTGAGTGTTGCGGTCTGTGAGGAGGACCTGCAGGTGGTTGAAGCCGTGTGTGTTGCTGGGGGCGATGAGCAGCACGGTGCAGGTGCTCAGGTGGAACTCTGGGGAGGTGTCGGCACTCCTCAGGAAGTCCTCTGTCCTCAGCTCCTCCACACGCTTCAGACGACCCCCCACCAGCTCAATTAGAGAACCCTTGGCAAAGTGAGGTAGGAGCGCTGGGGGGATGTGGTGGGGGGCAGGGGGTGAGGCGGTCATGTGGGGAAGGAGGGGGGAGGCAAGGGGACGTGAGTACTGCTGCCCAGGGGAGAGCTCCCTGCTGTCTTTATCTCTGTCTCTCTTGCTGTCTCTCTGTCTGATGTCTCTGTCTCCTTCATGTTCTCTTTCTCGTTCTTGTTCTTGCTGTCTGTCTCTCTCTGTGCTGTGGCTGTTGGGCTGCCCTTGGGTTGAGTGCTGTGAGTCCCTCATGGTGTTCAGGCCATACAGAGAGCTGCCTGAGGGGCTGTACAGTGGGTAGCGCTGAGCCTGGGCCTGGGGACTGAGGTGGCTGGGCTGCAGGGTGGAGTACACAGACCTCAGGGAGTAGTAGATATGGGCCTCCGCCACAGAGCCCCCCAGGGGGTCCAGCAGCTCCCCTCTCCCTGCCCGGATCTCTGCCCCATAGGGCTGGGGACTGGTGGGAATCAGGGTGGGAGTCCCAGCCTTTGGCGTCCCGCGGGGGTCCCTGTCCTGCAGAGAGGAATGTGAGTCAGGGCCCTCCGGAGGTGGCACTTGGAAATCTCTGAAAGGTTGGGAACGCACTATGGAAACCTCCTGGTGTCTCCTTCTCCCGTTGGCATGGGAACCGTGGGGGCTGCCGCCCAGCCTGGCACTGCCGCTGGGTTCGTTCCCGTACTCTCCTGAGGGGGGTGCCACCCTAGATGCAGAGGCAGTCCTGCTGCCCAGCCCATCTAGCCCGTTGGGCCTCTTGCCCGGGTACCTGTGTCTGCCCTCAGTCAGGGAGAGGTCAGGGAGGTAGAGAGAGGAGCTGTAGTCCCTTCGGCCTGTGTTAAAATTGGACCACATGTCTCTGGAGTCAGCAGGGAAGGGGCTCTTAAAGGAGGAAGAGGATGAGGAGGGGGGTGGCAGGGTCAGGGGGATTTCACCATGGAGCCACCTGGAGTGATGGGGGAGGGGGGCGGAGGAGGGGTAGGCCAGGTGCCATGGCAGGGGAAGGGGGATACCCGGGGATGGGAGGGGGGGTGGGATAGAGGGTAGCAGGCTGTGGCGGTTTGTCTGTGGCGGTTCGCTCTCCCTGCCCCCCTCCCCCCTCCCTGAGCTGCTTGCGGGCCAGGTCCTGGGGGGCGTAGCGGGCGGTTTGAACTCGTCCAGGGGGGGGCGCTGGTCGGCCGAGCCATGCCGGGACTCCCTCTTCTTAGGGGGGAGGCACTCTTTGCCGCGGTCGGGGCTGGGATTCATGGGTGGGCGCCAGCGGCGGCGGGCACGGGCCCCCTGTGTTTGGGCGACGTCTAGGTCACATGGGCCTCACGGGAAAACAAGGGGCGCAGAGAGAAGGGAGGGCCTCGACACGACATCACTGTCAGATCACTGTGACCAGAGAGACAGGGGGAGGAGGTGAGAGGGAACAAGAGGAGGGAGACAAAGGGAGAAAGCGGGGGGGTTGCGGGGGGAGAGACAGAGAGATTGAGTGAAGTGTGAACATATCAGAGTGAAATGTGGACAGTCTGTCAGGCCTAGCTGTCAAGAGTTGTCAGGACTTACAAACAAACGCCAGACACAGATACAGGCAGAGAATGTTTTCTCTCGCCTGTGCACATGCTGTAATCCTTTGGAGGTTGGGTTGAAAATACAGCAATGCAGATGTTATTGATCTGAGCATGGAGTCTCTGATGTCAATAGAACTTCAGACAATCAACCCCAACCAAAACACCTACACTATCAACTCCAGTTTACCAACTCTTGCTCACAAACTCCAGCTCGAGATCATTGTAGTTGCTACACACAATAATGACATTGCTGGTAATGTGGCGGGACTGAAACTACCCAGTTTACTGGTCTCGTTCAAGAAGCACATGAACTCCCACAAGTGTTCTAAAAATACGCCGCGCCTTGTGCGAACAGTGCAGTTCGGAGGCAGTGCAGAATAGCTGTAAAAACACACACGCTGTATAAACTCCCAGCAGGAGACTTTTCATCTCTCTCTCTCTGAGGATGGAATATACAGATATGATTTATACTATTCGCAGGAAGCGCCTCCCTCACACCCCTGAGGGCTGTTCCTCTATGTCCTATTTACTGATGCAAGTACACACGCACACACACACTTACTTAAGCACAGATGAAGGCAAGCACACACACATGCACGTACACATGCAAAAACTCACAAACTCACACACGCAGACGCACACGCACCTGCACACACACACCCTCCTCAGGCTGCTATAACTCTATCTCACTCCCCCAGCGATGGACAGAGCTGGTCACCACCCACCCTAAGCTGAGAGGAACACTGTTGATATCACCACAGGGGTGGTGTGTGTGTTGAAGTGAGAGTATGTGTGTGTTTCCCTGTACACAGTGCCTTCAGAAAGTATTCACACCCCTTGACTTTTTCCACATTTTGTTCTCTTACAGCCTGAATTTAAAATGGATTACATTTAGATTTTTTTGTCGCTGGTCTACACACAATACCCCATAATGTCAAAGTGGAATTATGTTGTTAGAAATGTTTACAAATTAATAAAAAATGTAATGTTAAAATGTCTTGAGTCAATAAGTATTCAACCCCTTTGTTACGGCAAGCCTAAATAAGTTCAGGAGTAAAAATGTGCTTAACAAGTCACATAAGTTGCATGGATTAATAGGGTTAATTATGATTTGTGAATGACTACCTCATCTCTGTACCCCAAACATACAATTATCTGTAAGGTCCCTCAGTCGAGCAGTACATTTCAAACACAGATTCAACCACAAAGACCAGGGAGATTGTCCAATACCTCGCAAAGAAGGGCACCTATTGGTAGATGGGTACAAAAAATAAAGCTGACATTGAATATCCCTTTGAGCCTGGTGAAGTTATAAATTACACTTTGGATGGTGTATCAATACACCCAGTCACTGCAAAGATACAGGCGTCCTTCCTAACGCAGTTGCCGGAGAGGAAGGAAACTGCTCAGGGATTTCACCATGAGGCCAAAGGTGACTTTAAAACAGTTACAGAAAAGAAGGAAGCCTGTACAGAATAAAACTATTCCAAAACATGCATCCTATTTGCAACAAGGCACTAAAGTTATACTGCAAAAAATGTGGCAAAGCAATTTTTTGTCCTGAATACAAAGTGTTATGTTTGGGGCAAATCCAATCCAACACATTACTGAGTACCACTCTCCATATTTTCAAGCATAGTGATGGCTGCATTATGTTATGGGTATGCTTGTAATCGTTAAGGACTGGGGAGTTTTTCAGGATAAAAAAGCACATGCAAAATCCTAGATTCAGCCTGCTTTCCACCAGACACTGGGAGATGAATTCACCTTTCAGCAGGACAATAACCTAAAACACAAGGCCAAATCTACAATGCTTACCAAAAAGACAGTGAATGTTCCTGAGTGGCTGAGTTACAGCAAGACCTGAAAATGGTTGTCTTTTATTTATTTTATTTATTTCACCTTTATTTAACCAGGTAAGCCAGTTGAGAACAAGTTCTCATTTACAACTGCGACCTGGCCAAGATAAAGCAAAGCAGTGCGATAAAAACAACACAGAGTTACATATGGGGTAAAAAAACATAAAGTCAAAAATACAACAGAAAATATATATACAGTGTGTGCAAATGTAGCAAGTTATGGAGGTAAGGCAATAAATAGGCTATAGTGCAAAATAATTACAATAGTATTAACACTGGAATGCTAGATGTGCAAGAGATTATGTGCAAATAGAGATACTGGGGGTGCAAAAGAGCAAAATAAATAACAATATAGGGATGAGGTAGTTGGGTGGGCTAATTTCAGATGGGCTGTGTACAGGTGCAGTGATCGGTAAGGTGCTCTGACAACTGATGCTTAAAGTTAGTGAGGGAGATAAGAGTCTCCAGCTTCAGAGATTTTTGCAATTCGTTCCAGTCATTGGCAGCAGAGAACTGGAAGGAATGGCGGCCAAAGGAGGTGTTGGCTTTGGGAATGACCAGTGAGATATACCTGCTGGAGCGCAGACTACGGGTGGGTGCTGCTATGGTGACCAATGAGCTAAGATAAGGCGGGGATTTGCCTAGCAGTGATTTATAGATGGCCTGGAGCCAGTGGGTTTGACGACGAACATGTAGTGAGGACCAGCCAACAAGAGCGTACAGGTCACAGTGGTGGGTAGTGTATGGGGCTTTGGAGACAAAACGGATGGCACTGTGATAGACTACATCCAGTTTGCTGAGTAGAGTGTTGGAGGCTATTTTGTAAATGACATCGCCGAAGTCAAGGATCGGTAGGATAGTCAGTTTTACGAGGGCATGTTTGGCAGCATGAGTGAAGGAGGCTTTGTTGCGAAATAGGAAGCCGATTCTAGATTTAACTTTGGATTGGAGATTCTTTATGTGAGTCTGGAAGGAGAGTTTACAGTCTAACCAGACACCTAGGTATTTGTAGTTGTCCACATACTTTAGGTCAGACCCGTCGAGAGTGGTGATTCTAGTCGGGTGGGCGGGTGCCAGCAGCGTTCGATTGAAAAGCATGCATTTAGTTTTACTGGTGTTTAAGAGCAGTTGAAGGCTACTGAAGGAGTGTTGTATGGCATTGAAGCTCGTTTGGAGGTTTGTTAACACAGTGTCCAATGAAGGGCCAGATGTATACAAAATGGTGTCGTCTGCGTAGAGGTGGATCTGAGAGTCACCAGCAGCAAGAGCGACATCATTGATATACACGAAGAAAAGTGTCTGCCCAAGAATTGAACCCTGTGGCACCCCCATAGAGACTGCCATAGGTCCAGACAACAGTCTAGCAATGATCAACAACCAATTTGACAGATTGAAAAATGATGCACAATCCAGGTGTGGAAAGCTCTTAGATACATGTTTGTCATTTAGCAGACACTCTTATCCAGAGCGACTTACAGTTAGTGAGTGCATACATTGTTTTTTTATGTTTCATACTTGCCCCCCATGGGAATTGAACCCACAACCCTGGCGTTGCAAACATCATGCTCTACCAATTGAGCTACATCCCTGCCAGCCATTCCCTACCCTGGACGACACTGGGCCAATTGTGCGCTGCCCCATGGGTCTCCCGGTCGGCTACAACAGAGCCCGGATTCGAACCAGGATCTTTAGTGGCACAGCTAGCACTGCGATGCAGTGCCTTAGACCACTGCGCCACTCAGTGATACATACCCAGAAAGACTCACAGCTGTAATCGCTGCCAAAAGTGCTTCTACAAAGTATTGACTCAGGTTTGTGAATACTTATGTAAATTAGATATTTCTGTACTTCATTTGAAATAAATGTGCAAAAATGTCTAAAAACATGTTTTCACTTTGTCATTATATGGTATTGTGTGTAGATCAGGGAGAGCAAAAAATATATTTAATCAATTTTGAATTTAGGCTGTAACACAACAAAATGTGGAATAAGTCAAAGTATGAATACTTTCTGAAGGCGCTGTATATCAGAGCTGAGCAGCCTTGTTTCATTCAGTTCCACTAATTCTTCTCCAAACTTTCTATATGAGCTGCTTTGATGTGACTGCTCCACCGCCCCACCAGCGCAGCTCCCGCCACTGTTACTGCCACCGCCACACGCCGCCCGCCACCCGCCAGTCCTCCCCAACACTTTGTCATCAAAGTCTGGCATTCTCTGGATTTATGGTGCTTTCAAGACAACTGGGAACTCTGATAAAAACAAGGTTGAATCATGATGACGTCAGTGATCTTCAGGTTGGAGCTCTAGAAAGAAGCCAGAGTTCCCGACTTGCAATTCCGAGTTGGATGACCATTCAAAAAGTATTTTCCCAGTCGGAGCTCGTTTTTTTTCAGAGTTCCCAGTTGTCTTGAACTCACTGAAGTCTGAGATTTCCAAGTTCCGAGTTTCCAGTTGTTTTGAACGCGGCAGAAGTCATGCTGGATTGACAGCATGGCCAATGTTGAATGTTTATCCTTTTAAGCTTGGAAAAGAGACCCTTAAACCTAGACTTGGACCACACACCCACTCCACTGAATAGCAGGCTAGTGAATGCTTTGCAATGCTTGCAGTTAGCCACTGATTCCTTCCAAACCACTCATTGTTGAATTTGTGATTTCCAACTTGTTGTGTAATGTTTATGTCCAATGGCCGATGAGCCCGATACGTTTTATCTATAATTTCTCTTCATTATTTCTCTTCATATGACAAGGATTGACAAGGATTTGCCAGTAGCTTGTCGACTTGATTCATAATGATGACTACTAGCTTGATCTGCTAACATGATCAGTCCAATCAAAGCTACTGTAGATATAATGTGATTTGACGTTATTTTATCTGTGGCCAATGACCTTGAGCCTTCTTGGATGGGCACTTCTAATGTAACTCTATGGCAGCACCTAAGGGGCTTGAATTTTTGAGGTCTACCTGTAGATTTTGTGGTGATGTAGTGTCCCCATGAGTGACAGAACATTGAGCCAATCACGGCGCAACTAGAGAACATTACCAACCCCTACGCTCCGTATTTTCCACCGGCTTCCCCACCCACCACAGGAAGCACTGAGCTAGGCTGAAACACCTGCATTTCGGAGCTACCTTACTCAAGAAAGCAAAAAAGTGATGAAGACTGTTGGAAAAGCATTCCTCATGAAGCTGGTTGAGAGAATGCCAATAGTGTGCAAAGCTGTCATCAAGGCAAAGGGTGGCTACTTTGAAGAATCTCAAATATAAAATACATGATTCCATATGTGTTATTTCATAGTTTTGATGTCTTCATTATTATTCTACAATGTCCCACCTGCCCTGAATGATGGGTCGCCTCTGCCCGCCACACTGTCGCCATGGAAACTGAGTCCACACAGGGAAGAGAGATGGCAAACTGTCGCTCGTCAACTACTCAAACTACAAAAGAGGGTTGGAGCAGAGCATAGTGGAGTGTTCAGTTGTTTCAGTGTAAAGACTGCTGCTTGGTTCAATGTCAATCAATCACTCCATATGGATTAGAGATACACTACTCCAGGAATTGACTTAAAGGCCCAATGAGTTTTTATTTCAATATCAAATAATTTCTGGGTAACAATTAAGTACCTTGATGTAATAGTTTCCCATTACAATGTAAAAAAAAAAAAACCCATCTCAACCAAGAATTTTGCTAGCATTGTCTGGGAGTGGTCTGAGTGGGGAGGGGGAGGGATATGTAATCTGAAAATGACCTGTTATTGGCAGAGAGGTTTGGGACTCTCTTTGTTGTTGGTCTATGTTAACATATTCTGCCTGGTGATGTCACCAGGTAGGCCAAAACCTGTTGATTAGAAGGGCCTGTGTATATTGTATTTTCAACCAGCAACTATCAGGAAATAACCATTGATAAGATTTCTGACCACTTTTTTAGTGTTTTCATTTAATCAGCTGTCTTACAATATGATAGAAAACACAGAAAAATCATAATTTTGACTGCACTGGGCCTTTACGTGTTGATGGAGTGGTTGGACAGTCTGGGATATATTGAGGGTTGAATTGGAGTAGAATCAACAGGAATTTAAAATATTTTTATTGAAAAGCACAACAAACTTCTGTGGTGAAGCAACCACATTTTGGGAGAATCCCGATTTAGCCCATTGATGTATTGATATAGATGTCAATATGTAGTGATAAAACTAACTTACTGAAATAACTAAGGCATGCATGGGAATCTGACAGGTGAGGTTTTCACCCTGGAAAGTACCCAAACTCCAATCGTCTCCTAAGCGATTGTTAACTGTATAACGGTATGTATAGACCATTGTTGGTGAGAGAGAGATCTAAGTCTGTTTATCAGGAAGAAAGCAAGACTGCTCACTGCTATAGTACAATTTTGGTTTGCCTGACAAAATGTACTCTTGTTACAGAGAACAGTCATCCCCAAAATAACACGGTAATACACTGGTGCCAGCTAATCCCATTAACCAGAGCCAGAAGGAGTAAAGAGGCCAAGTCAAGTCAGTTCCAATGTCCCTGCCAGGCTTCCATCCCACAGCAGCGGAGTGACAGAGGGAACATTTATGCTGACTCTGATGCTCTCTGAGGAAAACCTTTACAGATTCACTCTAAAGCTGAAGAAAACTCTCTCACCTCCCACACAGGAGAGCTGAGAAGGCACACACATGCTCACGCTCACACTCGCTCACACACACAGGCACGCACACATAGAGATGCAGAGACACACATACATACACACACACACGCACACACACACACACAACCTTATCGCACAGCAGTGTGGTTGGAGTGTTGTGGTAATGTTGAAATAATATTGTGAGACTGTTACAGTAACTGCCACTCATTTGAATGAAAGGGACAGTCCAAATCTGTTGCTTCTACGTATACTCAAAGCATGTGTAATGCATATCAAGAAATACAAATCCTAGAAAATGTGGATTTCTAATCAACTTAAACAAATATCAACAGGCTTTGATGTCATTGAGGAATTTGTGAATTGCAAAAGTGAAATTTGTGAAATATTTTCAAAATGCCTCTCCCCCTCTCCTCCTTTCCATCCTCTCCCTCTTCTATCCACCAGTGATGTAGTGGTAAAAAAATAGGTGGGTAAACTCTGATTGCCGGCCGCAGTGAAAAAAGTAACGGCCGCTATACTTTCAATGGATTTTTCTGCAAAAGGTGGGTAAACTGTCAAGCAAAAAAAAAAGCGTGGGTAAACTGAGTTTACTTGAGTTTACCGTCCACTACACCACTACTCTCCACAGGAAATACACACAGTGTTGTATTAACCTAGTGTCCTGCATAAGAATGAGACAGTCCCTCCATTCAGCATCTGACCACAGAGAGGAACAAGAATGACTCAGCTATTCCACCTCCGCCATAAGCAAGTAG